>NC_081407.1:3031826-3273703 GCF_030272615.1 Cryptomeria japonica | reverse complement strand
ATACCCCCCTTTTTGACCACCATCTTTGTGCACTTACCCCAAGGTTTATTTACAACTAATTCCGCATATGCATTTAAAGTCAAGTCTGAATTTCAAATGGAGTTGTAGATTTAGTGAAAAGCTTTGGTAAAAAATTTCTACTCAATTATGAAAATCTAAAGTTAGTGCAAATGCACAATTGATCACATGGAAGATTTTACATTGCAAATTGCCCATTGTAGTCAGGTCGAAATGTATGATGATCCAACCGGTTAATTGTCCATTCTTTTATAAGAAAGAAAGCATAAGGCGTATCTTTTGGGGCTGCCAATTTGTCAAAAAACAATGGAATGTTGTATTTAATGACTTACCTGCCAGTTTTTCATCATAGACTAAGCTAGAAAGAGGCTCTTCTTGAGGTTGGCTTACACTCTAATCATATTGTGGACTGTGTCAGGCATGTTTTTTATTGCAGATTTGGCAAAGTAGATGTAAGGTTATCTTTAATAGCCACAATGATCACCAAGAAATTATTTTTCTAAGGCTTTACTTTGACATTTTCTATTGTCTTGCTTCTCTATTTTCTCAATTATAGACCGAGGTTGAAAAGAACTTAAAGCTAGATTTTCAAATTCAAGGCACCAAATCCCAAGTTATTCAGCTTCTTTATGAAAAGAAAGTTGGCATGGAGCGAAGTTTAAGATCAATCTTACAAGATTGATTGTTGTATGGTATATTTTGTTGAGAGAAGATTTTATTTTTGTCTTGTAATGTCATGTTGTTGTTTTTTTGTTGGGTCATATGGTTTAGATGTTAAGCCTTATGGTTGTTATTATAGATGTCTCACGTTGCTGATCTATGTGGACCAATGGTATTGTTGTTTGTTTGTCACTTTGTTGGTATATTTGAACAGAGTTGTAATGATATCATAACTATCACCTGGTTGGTCTATGTGGACCAAATGTAGTCTATTTTGTTGTTGGCTCTATTCTTGCAGTTTTTAACTACATCTTTTTATGTAATTTGCATTATTCAATAAAAAAGAAAAAGATAAATTCACCTTAGAAATAATTGTGTAGACATTCTTTGATGTAAAATTAATGCGGCGTTTATTTTTTATATAAATTATATAATGATAAATGTGAGTATACTTTATATTGGAGTCTTGCTTTTGAATTTAGATTAGGATTAAGTTGTAGCTTCTTGTTTGTTGGGGATCTAAACAAGTCTGTGTATCTTCATCTTTTGGTGTGTGAAGGTTTAAATAATAATGTCAAATAGCTTTTATTTTTCACTTTTTATATGGATTATTATATCTTTCACCTTTTATATATTTTACCGTGTATGTGGGTTTGTGAAGCTTGTAAGGATCTCAATTTGCATTTACCATTTCTATGGGTTTCTTTACCCTACACCTTTTAATTGGGCCTCATTAATACTCCTTGCATGTTGTATGGAGATGATATTAGGGGCAATATTTATTCCCTTACAAACAAATATGATATGACATAGGTTTGTTGAGTAGAACTTATATGATATTTAGCCATTATTTTTTATGTAGGATCATGAGGCTCATTAGGACCTCTCTACTTTATATATGCATTTGATTAGTTACAAGTTGGTCCTTCGAATATCTATCCACACAAGATTTTTGTTGGTAGAGGTTGGTTAAGTTAAAGAAGACATTTTTTATGACTATCTACTTTCTTTTAGTTATCCATTTCTTTGTCATGACTAAGAAAAACCCTAGGAATGGTACTGGCCTTCTTCTAAGATGGATAAGAAGTTCGGTTGTCATAGTGAGCTAACAAAATTAATGACTAGTGTAAATAGGTTTTCAAGACTTTCTATTAAAGTTTCCAAAAGAAATTTTAACTTTTTTATCAATTGAAAAAGAGGGCCACTCTTCCAAAATCAAGAATCCTATAGTTAAAAAATGCTCTATGGTTGATGTTCCATTTCTTCTTCATCCCCCTAAAAAATATCTCTTCATACCACTTTCAATTATGTTCCAATTCTAAGTGATATGTATTAGTCTTGAATAAATAGAAGTCTATGAAACAAATGCATATGTTGGATCTTTAATTTTAATAGAAAAACCTCTACTAAACATTTTTTTCTCTTTAATTTATAGTGGTAATAGCATACTATTATTGCCTCCACTGTATGAGATTTTGTTTTGCATTACGAGATAGAAATGTAATCTGAAACATTGATGCAGACAAAAAGAGTGCTAGTTGATGCAAACAAAATCTTACTTAGTGGACTCCATAATCAACACAATAATTGTTATGGACTTTGAAAATCTGATCTCTCTTTTAACATATTATTATTTCCTACTTTTATAATTGATATGATGACTATTAATGTTAGAATATAAATAACTAACACATTTAAATTAATTATGATTGAACCAATCTCAATGAATAAATTGCATGCATAAATAAATTGATAATATACAAATGACCAAACAATATAATAAAATAATTTATCTTCAATTCTATAGCACTCCCAAATTCTCCCAAAATTTAGATAAAAGGCAAAGCAACAATATATATTTATCTTCTTCATTACATTTATCATCTACTAATGCTAATTGACTCAAAACCAAATTAAAGGTAGTCAAACATTCTACAATAGAATCACTTCCCATCTGAGGAACGCCCCACAATTCTGCCAGCTGATCTTGTTGCAAAACTGCCCGCATTAGACAATATCCCCGGTAGTGAAGCCAAGCTTAATAAGCTTCCCTTATCAACAACTGCAATCAAAACATAACGCTGAATGTTATCATGCCATATATTGATATGATTAATCAATCAAATATATTAAAGAAAAGAGTTCATTTCCATTAACCTCCAAGATTAGTAGAATCAAGAATACCATGTTTGTTTTTTTCCTGTTTCCTTACTGCTTTTTCTAAGTTCTAACACTTCAAATGCACTCTGTGTCTGATACAATGTTATTCTTCATGACTCAATGTGAACCTATCCAAAGTATGAATTCTGCTTCCAACAGTATGAATAGAAATGGAATTAAAATACCTGATCGTACTCCTACAGACTTGTCCGAGAAGAAGAGAAGAAGTAAGAGAAACAAAACATGCCATGATGATGCAGTTACACTCTTTGACAGTGGAAGAAGCCATCACACAAATTTTTTGCTGGGCATTCCCAAGCAAACTATATTTTTATACCCACATGATTCCTGTTAGTCTTGATCAATCCAAACCTACCTTCAAAATAAATATATCGAAATTGTGTTTAGTCATTTAGGGTTGATAGAGTTTGACTTATAATATATTTTATAGCTTGACTTTAACGCGGTTACGTGAGTCTCAGCGTTGAATATTGACTGAAAGATCATCCAGCTGCACTGCATTACCATCAATGACCGCACGATGAATAATGAAGCAAAAGTCACGACTCTTTGGTGGATGCATACTTTGCCTCTCACAATCAAATCGTGTGTTGAATAAGTGAACGGAATAGCGCATAGGTTAAGATACACTTTGATTCACCTTACAATAAACTAGTAATTGCACCTTGGTGTGCAATGGGTATGCCGAAAAGGTGTGGAAGAGCAATTAGAAAATATTTGGCCTATTAATTGCATACATTTGTGCAACACATGAGTTCAATTGGTAGGCCATTCAGAAAATGATGGTGTTTGTGCAACAAAGCTAACAATTACCTTTCACATGATTAGTGAAACCCTTTTCATTGTGGCACCATGCTTGATGCAGTGGTGATGTCATCCTATGTGTCATTGTGCTTGCCATGATACCTTGTGTGCATATTGGTTTGTAATGCATAGTGTGAATGTCACTTACAATGAAAAAAATTGTTCATCCAATTTTGTTTCAATTAATATCTTGTTATTATGAAATTAAGTGATAGAGAGAGGGGGCAGAGAGATTAAGAGATAGATATAGATATAGAGATAGGGAGGGAGAAACAAGAGTGTGTGTGTATTGTTCATCCAATTTTGTTTCAATTAATATCTTGTTATTATGAAATTAAGTGATAGAGAAAGGGGGCAGAGAGATTAAGAGATAGATATAGATATAGAGATAG
Organism: Cryptomeria japonica; assembly: GCF_030272615.1. Lineage (NCBI taxonomy): Eukaryota > Viridiplantae > Streptophyta > Pinopsida > Cupressales > Cupressaceae > Cryptomeria > Cryptomeria japonica. The sequence goes on along the minus strand of NC_081407.1, from coordinate 3,269,648 downwards.
GGAGGGAGAAACAAGAGTGTGTGTGTGTGTGTGTGTGTGAAAGAGAGAGAGAGAGAGAGAGAGAGAGATGTATTTGTAATACAAAATGCCTTGGTTAAACATTGTCTTTCTCCATATTTATGGAGTGGAATACATTGGACAGATAATCTGAAAGTTTGATGTTCATTTCCCACTTAATCATCCTTGTGTAGGGTGCCAATTAATTCCCTATCTAATCCTTAGATTCTCAAGACCCACAAATGTATATTCAAATTCTCGATGTCTTTCTCATAATAAGCAATGAAATCGTTTAGCATCATATCATTAGTCTCACACTCTTTACTATACCTCATCTTTCCCAAAAGTGTCACCTCCTTACCTTCTTGAATTAAATTCTTACCCATCCTCATCATAGTAAAAGACAACATTAATTTAGTAGAGATCAGATGTGAAAATAGAAAATCAAGCCATAAGAAATCTATAGGTTGTTAAAGGATTATCTCAAAGACCAAATTATATATGATGAAATGTGAAAATAGAAAATCAAGCCATAAGAAATATGTAGATTTTTAAAGGATTATCTCAAAGACTAGAAGAAATCTGTAGATTTTTAAAGGATTATCTCAAAGGCCATAAGAAATCTGTAGATTTTTAAAGGATCATCTCAAAGACCAAATTATATATGACGTGGCACTGATTACTTATTAAATCCTACTGCTATGAATTCTAAATAATGAGTTTAAACGGTAATAAGCTCCCATTTTGACGCAAGCAGGTGGCAAAGGTTGTCGAGTCTGGCTTATACCTGCCAATTGCATTTGCTTGAACGTTTCTAAAAGCTTTTTCAACAAGTCTATTTTGTTCATATCCTCCAATCATTGCAATTCATGAAACCACATTTTCGTGAGGCATTTTGTCAAACACTTCACATGCCTTGTATGTGCATCTATATTTTGCATACATGTCTACCGGAGCATTTCCAAGCATAATATCTAACCAAAATCCCCCTTCCATTATGCTATTATGTATATCCATACCCTGGTCCAAACCTCTGATTTTGGCACAGGCAGGGAGGATGCCGACAAAGATTTTAGAGTTGGTTTTGTATCTGCCAATTGCACTTGCTTAAAAGTTTCTAAAGCCTTATCAACAAATCCATTTTGTGCATATCCTGCAATCATTGCATTCCATGCAACAACATCTCTTTGAGACATTCTGTCAAACAATTCACATGCGTTATCTATGCTTCCACATTTTGCTTATATGTCTACCAAGGCAATCGCAACTGTAATGTCTGATAAAAATCCCCCATCCCTTATGCTTTGATGGATGTCCATACCCTGTTCCAAAGCTCCCAATTTGGCATAGGCAGGGAGGATGCTGGCAAAGGTTGTGGAATTCTGATTTACACCTGCCAATTGAATTTGATTAAAAATTTCTAAAGCTTTATCAACACATCCATTTTGTGTGTATCGTGCAATGATTGCAGTCCATTAGATGGCATGTCCCTTTCATATAAAAAACCATCACATTCAGTTATGCTTTCTAATGTCTTCTTTCAATGACACATTTCCTGAGTTCCTTCGTTATTAAGAAAAAGAACTCTGTAAATAAAAATGTTCCCCAAATAGGGAAACTTTCTGTACAATAAGTGAATAACATTACATTATGCTGCAAGATGCATTGTCTACAACTATAGAATAGGGAGGATTTTGATAATAGTCGTGGTTGCTACCGTTGTATCCATGCTCATGGTAATTGCAAATCGAATCAAACGTTTGTTTTTCATAATAATAAGTGAAGGCAATTGGGAGGGCTAGATGAGAGTCTAAACTGAGTTCTGTGGAGGAGCATGCCCATTGGTCTATTGAGCATTCACGTAGTCTCACGGTCTCATCGGTGCAGGGGTGACCCACAGCTCTATCTCACCTATAAATGTGAGAAGACAGGTCAATCGCGGGACTTGCGGCAGACACGTCACTGCAGAAAACAAGTCTTCCACTTACTTATTTCACGCAAAAACCGAACGACCGAATCCTTTGCAATTGACGGTTCAAAACGTTTGAATCGTCTTGCATTGATATTATGCAATATCAACTGTTGATGTTAAAAATAAGCTTGGTGCATTTCATTGTAGGAGACGCTTTCGGCGTAATTATGTACAGATACACTTTTATGTACAGATACACTTTGATTCACCTTACAATAAATTATGTATCATAGAGCTCTCCATAAGAGTTGATTTCTGGTGGGTTTATTTGAAGCTATTCAACTTTACCAATGAAACAAAATTCTATTGATTTTTTTACTTTTTAAATATATTTTACAAAAATACAATTTGAATGGATTTAATTATTAATGTGAGTATATTTTATATTAGAGATTTATGTTTCAATATGGATTAGAGTATCTTCAAAATCCCGCATGGTACAGAGACATTTGTGGTGGAAAATTTAAAGATATTTCATATGATCATATTCCAACGCCGTGCTTGACTAAAACACTTTCTGACCACTAAATATTTTATAGTTAAGAAATTTCGTAGCAACTAAAACCAAAGACTTTAACCTGAAATTGACAGATCTACAAAAAAGAAAAATATGAAGGAAACAGCTCGTAGCTTTCTCCGTTTTAACTTTTTCTTCAAATTTTCTAATCTCTTGGATGGATTTTTCCACATATTTGCGCTGCATAGCACTATAAATCTGCCTTACCTTGCAAGCCCCTTTCATCTGCAGAGAAGCAAAGCCTTTGAGATTTGCAAACTGAAGCTTTTGTGTCATACATAGGGAGAATTCTGCCTTTTTCTGTTTTTGGAAGGCAATAAAAAATGGGTTTGGGCATTTGGGCGGTGTTCTTACTGCTCCCATCTATTATTTGCTGCTCTGCCTGTTTACAAGAGGAACGAAACTCTCTCTTGGATTTCAAACAAGGTATTAATTTCACCTATACCAGAGATCAATTCCAGGTAAAGCCTCTGGAATCGTGGAAAGGCCTGAACTGCTGCAATTGGGAAGGAGTGGGCTGCCACCCACCCACTGCCCATGTCATCACCCTCGATCTCAGTTATCACTTGGGCTATGTCATTCAATGGAGTGAAGTTCGAGGGGTGCTATTCCAACTCCTACATTTGGAGCACTTGGACCTCACTAATAATTACTTTGGCACTCTTTCTATCCCTCCACAAGTTGGAAAGATGAGGAGATTGAAGTATCTGAGATTATATGGCTGTGAATTTGCTGGCCAAATTCCAAAAGAGTTGGGTAAACTCCAGCAATTGGAGCACTTGGACCTATATTACAATCATCTCCACGGTGTCATTCCAAGGGAGATGGGTAACATGTCCACCTTAAAATTCCTTGACCTCTCTGATAATGATGGTTTGCAGAGCAACAAGTTGGGTGAGTGGATACCAAATTTGAGAGGGTTGGAGTATCTTGGACTGAGCACCGTGAATCTCAGTATGGCACAAGGTACTTGGTTGGGAGGATGCTTGCTTTCTCTCACCAATCTCACCGCGCTTTACATGAATGGTTGTGGGCTTTCAGGAGAAATTCCTCCCTCTTTTGCAAATCTCTCACGGCTTCAATACTTGGAACTTCGGAGAAATTCATTCAGAGGTAAGATTCCTATCTTTCTTGGAGCTCTCCTTCTGTCAGAGATTGATCTTTCTGATAACAATTTGGAAGGTTTTATTCCCTCCTCTTTAGGTGGCCTCTCCAATCTGCAAGATCTTCATCTCAGTTCAAACAAATTAAATGGCAGCATTCCGTCTACTCTAGGGAATCTTTCCAAATTGTACCGGCTTGATCTGAGTTCAAACAAATTAAATGGCAGCATTCCATCTACCCTAGGCAACCTTTCCAAATTGGATATGCTTGCATTACAGGATAACTCTTTAGGTGGTCCAGTCCCAACTTCCTTTGCGAAGCTATCCAAGCTTCAGGGGCTTTTTCTTGCCAACAACCGCTTAAACGGAACTTTCTCATTTTTTATTTTGAATAATTACCCCAAACTTTCTTATTTGGATCTCTCAAACAATATGATGACCTTAGAAATCAGCGCCTCTCTAATTCCAAAATTTCAACTTGAGTACTTAGATTTACATGAATGTAATATTAGGGGAAATTTTCGTACATTTATTTCAACTCAATTTTTCATAGAATACTTAGATTTGTCAAATAGTTTTCTCATTGGCTTTATTCCAAATTGGCTTTGGGAATTGACATTCCTTTTTCACATAGATTTATCAAATAACTTATTTGATGGATCAATTTCAGAAAAAATAAGTAAATGTACACAAACTCTTAAATTTCTTTCATTGGCCAAAAATAATCTTAGTGGTTTTATTCCAAAATCTATTTTTAAATTAAAGAGTTTGAAGATTTTAGACTTGTCACATAACAGATTGAGTGGAGGGATTCCTCAATGTCTAAAGAATTGCTCTATGCTATCTGTTTTAAATTTAGAGACAAATAACTTAAAGGGAATGATACCAAATATATGTAGGGGAATGAATTCTCTAGAGACATTGAAATTAGGAGACAATGCACTTGAAAGACACATTCCATTATCACTTGAAAAATGTAGGGATCTCAAAATCCTTGACTTGAGAAACAATAATTTAGAAGGAAATATTGCAAAATGGGTCAAAAGTTTGCATAGGCTCCAAATTTTGGTATTGAAAAATAATAAATTTAAAGGTCCAATTCCATTGCAATTAACAAAACTGCAGAATCTTCAAATTTTAGACATGTCAAACAATGACTTTTCGGGAGTTATTCCAAATGACATTATAAAATTGACTACAATGGCAAATCAATCAGAAAATCCAGAGATCCTTGAACAAATAAGTGATAATCGCATTTATGAAAGAATTTCAGAAATGTATTATATAGATGAAATAACAATTAAGAACAAAGGACAAGATATGGAATATATCAGCATATTGAGATTAGTAAAATGCCTCGACCTCTCCAACAATAGCTTGTTAGGTAACATTCCTTGGAATATTGGATCCCTCAAAGTTTGATTATTCTCAACATTTCAAGAAACCATATCAGTGGTGAGATTCCTAAATCTATTGGAGAGATGACACTACTGCAATCACTTGATCTTTCACAAAATAAACTATTTGGGGCTATTCCTACTGAGCTACAAATTCTCGCATACTTAAGTTACTTTGATGTGTCCTATAACAATCTATCAGGGATGATACCACAAGGAGGACAGATGATGACATTTGATTCAAAATACTTTTTCAACAATTTAGGCCTATGTGGTCTACAAATCTATGTGTCATGCTCAAGTAGCCCTCCTAATTCTCCAAAGGCACATGAAGAAGATAATGAAGATTCAGAGGATGATATATGGTGGGACATGGGAATGGCAATAAGCTTTGTAGTTGGCTTTTCAATTGTAATGGGAATGTTATGGCTCAACAAAACATGGATATCCCATGTTTCAAATTCATGGATGGCATTATTATCTCTCTATTGAAATATTGAGAGAGCATTTGCATACTATGTTTCAATGTAAGATCAATTTATTAAGTTTGTGGTCCAAATAACTTATATTTTGTAATATGTTTTATTATAATAAAATGGGGCATGCATGTCTATGAGACACCCCTTTAGTCTTAACAATCTTGATTTATTAATTATTCTGAAAAGTGATTGACTGTTAAGTTTTCTGTATTATAATTTTATTTTGTTTTTATTACGCCAAGAAGCATCTTCTATAATCATAGCATGGATGAAATGAGTCCATGTACATAAAAAGGAAATCTGGGCAGTTGCAATTGAGTCAGCCAAATCAATAATGTAGGTGGAGAAAAAGATGGGACTAATCAGAGGGCTGCGACAGCGGTTCTGCAGAATGGATAGCAGAAACAGGAGTGGGTATGAAAGAAGGAATTTCAATAGATAAATGGCAAAGACCAGGATTAATAGGATTAAGAGATTAAAAAAGATGGGTTCTTTGTATTCCTCTGTAGATTTAGGGAAGAATAGAGAAGAATAGGATTCAAACAGTTCAAAACAGGGGAAAGCCCAATTTCCCATTTGTACATATTTTGTAATAAATCTAAACTTTTTGAAAAGGTATAAATACAATTCATTTCTTATATATAATTTCTAAATCTTGGAATTTTGGTTTGGAGGCTGCATCTTGAGTAGATTAATTCATTACTAAAACAATATTAAACCTTGCTTACAAGCATCTTTAATAACCTCTATTCTCTGTCTCATTAAAATTGTGAAACACAATAACAGGCTTGTGAAAGCAATTGTTGAAAAATTGATTCTCTTTTCTTAATCATTATCACTATTTTCAACTGTCACGCTACCCATATAAGAATTGCTCATAATTTATGCATACCCTGCTGGTCTCAAAATCCATGATATCTTCTCATATTGACACTCTTGGTTGTTGATCTTTTCCCAGATATTGTTCTGGCATCTTCAATTAGGGTTTTCACATCACTACTAGAAGATTTTGATTTTAAAGAGAACACTCATTTTATTTATTTTCTATTATAGTGTAGGATTATGTTTACAGCATATATTCCAATCTATCAGAGTGTGCTGGAATAAGCTCAAAAAGGTTTATTTCTAACATCAAATACATTCGAAATTGCTAAAAAGACATTGAAGTTTGTTGTAGTGGCATTGCAAAGCTGCACAAAAATATAATACTTTATTTAAGTGCCACCACAACAGGTTGAAATGAAGCATGCATAGACTGTTGAAAACACAGTATTATTATATGAAAATTCTATTATTTAATTTTAACAAAAACGTGTTTTATTTTAACAATGGCATGATTTTTCGGAAAGCCACATGAGTTTATTTTGAAAAGGGTATGAAAAAGAATGGCATGCTGAGCAAAAGCAAAGAAGAGTATTCCATATAGCCATTCAAAAATAATTTAATGTAAAACCTAATGTCTTTAGGTGTGTGAAGTCTTAAAAGATTGATTTATTTGCAGTTGTTATTTTTTGCTGATAACAAAAATAATTTGATGTAATATATATTTGACTTTAATATTTTTAGATGTGTGAAGTCTCAATTGTTTTATGAGAGAAAGAGAGAGGTGAGAGAGATTGTAAGGATCCCTCCCTAGTTCTCTCTCCACCTCTCCATCCCTCCCTCCCTCCCTCCGCACCCCATCTCTCTTTCACCTCTCTATCCCTCCCATCTCCCCCTCTCTTCTTTTCTCTACCTCTGTCCCTCCTTAACTCTCCCCTGGTCTCTCCCTCTCACTTTTTCTTCTTTCTTTGTCAACTCTCTGTCTCTCTCTCCCCTCTCTACTTCTCTCTCCTCCTCCTTCCCTCGCTCCCTCCCTCCCTCATTATATATATTCAAAAAGTTGAGAATACATCAGAGTGGTTGTAAGATCGAATATAAGATCAAAACCTCAAAGGAATTGAGAAGCATATGGTCTGAAATCAACAGCCCACAAAAATTAACAAAAAGCTTTCAAAATAGGGCTATTAACAACCCATAAAGGAAGAGATAAAACCAGAGAGCCCAAGAATAAATAAAAAGAAACAACTGAGATAACTAGTACTAGAGCTTGCGGTCTCAAGTGGAGGTACAACAGATTTAATTTTCACTAGTTTTAATTCCTCATCATTGATAATCATTTGTTTATTTATATATTTGTCCTATCTTTAATCTAAGTTTGTAAGTTTAAATAGATAAAAATACCAGTCTCATTGCATATTTCTTTCCCACCACAATTAAAATCATAAATACAAACTACAAAGTAGTTCAGATTGAAAAAAAGTGTTAGTGTATCAATCATTGAATTTATTTTTTTTAGTTTCTTTTCAAATTTCTGATAGTTTTTTGTTCAGGTTGGTTTTGTTCAAATAGTTTAACTATTTTTTCACTACTTTTAAATCTTTAAATGTATTTACCTTTTGAATTGAATAATCGATTCTCCTACTGGTGTTCAATTGGTAGCTTCATAGCTCTAGTCGGCCTGTGATATCAAGAGCACAGGGATTTTTGATAATCTGTGCAAAATGATATTATGTTAAAGACAAAAATATATCATACAGCCATCAAATTTGGCCCATGAGGGACAAATGTAACACGCCAGAAAACAACTCTTCAGTTCTTATTATAATACCACACATGCCTGGCCTTCAACTTCCTCTTTCTTCTGGTACTCCTTGATTTCTAGAAGATAAAACCATGCCATCCTTGGCGTTCAATCTGATGATTGTGAAAGCTCTTAAGATGTTGGAGGAGGCACAGGTGGGGGTTTATAAGACACATTTCCATTAGACTTAGGAGTTGGTGGAACTAAAGGACCTCTTCCTCTTAGCTTTCTCACTTTCTGGACACTATCTCCTCTCTCAAATGGCAATGAATTTGAGGAATGCCCTACAAATCTTCCACCTGATCTTGTTGCAAAACTACCTAAGGCTAAGTTGCCCTCATCAACACCTGCAATGAAAACATAACATTCAACATGATCATGGCATATATTCATATTATAATCATTAATGAAGAAAATATATTAAAGAAAAGAGTTAATTTCCATAAACCACCAAGATTAGTAGAATCAAGGATACCCTATTTGTTTTACCCTGTCTATTGTAACACTTTAACTACACTTTTGTCTCTGATGCAATGTTAGTCATACCCGAACCTATCCAAAGTATGAATTCTGCTTCCAACAATATGAATAGAAATGGAAATAAAATACCTGACTGTGTTCCCATAGACTTGGTGGAGAAGAAGATAAAAACAACCAGAAACAAAACATGCCATGATGTAGTAGAAGAATCCATTGCACAAATTTTGTGTTGGGCATTCCCAAGCAAGCCATATCTTTATACCCACAAGATTCCTGTTAGACTTGATTAATCCAAACCTACCTTCAAATTAGATCTATCGAAATTGAGTTGAGTCATATAGGGTTGGTGAAGTTTGACTCATGATATACTTGATATAGCTTGAATTTAACGCTGTTACATGACTTGAAGACTCAATTTCAACGTTGAAAATTGACACTAAAAGCAGGTCAATGTATAATTATTGACTGAATAATCATCCAGGTACACTGCATTACCATCAATGGCGGTCCAATGAATAATCAAACAAAAAGTCATATGACTCTTTGGTGGAGGCATGCTTTGCCTCTAACCATCAAATCGTGCATTGAAACAGGTTGAATAAGGGAATGGAATAGCTCGTGAGAGGATCAGGGCTTCACAATCATGTAGCCAAGAATGCTTCTTCCCTCTATTCAAAAGTGAATAATGAGATCAGGTCTTTTGGTCCTAGAACTCATCCTAACACACGTTTTTATTTCTTATAAAGTGTTATGTAAGCTTCTATTCTTTAAATAAATTTTACAAATATAATTTAATTGGCTTTAATGATAAATGTGAATGTATTTGAGGCTTGTGTTTGAATTTGGATTAGTAAGGTTGTTGATCTCAATGGTATCTCATTTGTTGGTGACCTCAATAAATGTGTTTATCTTTAATCTTTTATGTGTGAAAGTTTAAAGAAGACTCTCAAACAACATTCATTTTTCACTTTTATGCATGTTCTTTTATATTTTATCTTTTATGTGGGGTTTTGATGTTTATAAGGATCCGCATGGAGCCGTGGCAGAGTGCATTATTCAATTTACATTTATTATTTACATAAATTTCTTTATCCTTCACCTTTTATTTAGAGTACTTCTTTGAAGATGAAATTAGGGGTAATATTTATTCCCTTACATATAAAGGTGATAAGACATAGGTTTATTGAATGAATCGATATGACATTTAGCCATTGCTTTTTATGTGAGATCATGAGCCTCATTAGGGCTCTTTGCTTTATATTTACATTTGGCTTGAAATACAAGTTAGTAATTGGAATATCTAGGTCATTGCCCCAGATGGGGGACCAAAAAGTAGCCAAATTTGGTTTTGGCCCCCATCAAGTGCTTTGGTGCACACCCTATCTGACGTGCACCAAAAATCAAAACTCAAATAAAACCCTAAAATTGTGTCCATTTTGTCATTTTTTTACTTCAACCCACAAGTTTGACTGGTTTTTTCACTCTGCAGAGTGTGCTCACAAAAAAAAGAAGATATTTTCACTCTTGGAGGTGTGAGATCATCATCAAAATGTTGCCATTGTTGGAGTTGAGAAAAATACATGGTGTCGTGGAAGGAACACTCACTTGACACACATCATGAGGCGAATGTCATGGAAGGAACACTCATTGGACAATGGGAGATGGCAAACAAGGCAAACATCAACCCCCTCATGGCACTTTATAAGGAGTGCATGTACAACAAGACACACGATGTGCGAGATCCCAAGTAAACAATGCATGATGGCACTTTATCTCAGTGCATTTGCATATACAATGTTACAATGATAACAAGACTAGAAATAGAAACGAGAACCAAAATAGAGACATCCTACCCAGAGAAGAGATCCCAAGACTTGAAACAACCAAGATATCCACCAGAGTGCTGAAAAGAAAAAAAATGAATAAAATATGCATGGAGCATAATCTGAAAATAAAACATAGATGTCTGGAAAGTACACAACACACGCTTTCCAAAAATATAAACTTTTCGAAAAACAGAGGTTGGATGCTCATTCTACGTCTCCTGGAGTGCAAAAATAAGACCTCACTTTGACTGGAAAAAAACATAGTCAAACAGAAAAATTGGAAACAATTACCAACACCATGAGGTCCGGCTCGGAACTAGCTTTCCGACGCCTATTCGTTTTCAAAAAAATGACTCCGTATGCCCAAGATAGGGCCAAAAAACCAAACCCCCCTGAAAGAGGCAAAAAAGGTAGTCTAGTGGCTCTGACGGGCGGAGGTGGCCAAGGAGCGGCGCTTCGGTGGCTGGGCGGCTGATCACTGCTAGTTGGGGCAGTTTTCGGTGGTGGGGCAGGGAGTTGGCCGGAGCCGCGGGAAGCCGTTGGGCGGCGGGGCTGAAGGGAGCCGGGCAGGCGGAGCTGCGGGAAGCCGCTGGGCGGCAGCTGGCCAGTAGCGAGGTGGTTTCCAGCGGGCGGGTAGACCAGTGGCGGCCAAGGTGGGCCGGGCGGAGTGGGCTACATAGGTGGCGGCTGGCAGCAGAGGAGGCCGAGCCGGGTGGAGCAGGCTGCATAGGCGGCACTGCAGGTAGTAGTGGCCGGAGTTCCAGCGGCGGCGGGCCGGGGGCCGGCAGGGAGCCGAAGGCCGGTGCCGGCGGGCTTTGCAGCAGCGGGGCCGGAAACCAGGGTGTCGGCCGGGAGAAGCGTCGACGACCGGAAACAGAGCTGTGGGGCCCGAGGCCAGGGCAGGACTGCGGCAGCGTCAGGGAGAGGGGGCCCTATGGTACCTTGTGTACTGCGAGGATCCCCCCCCCAAAACTTTCCCAAAAAAAAATATTTTTTTTTTTCAAACCCTATGCTTTTCTTTTGATTATTTTGATAAAAAAATCAAAATTCGGCTTGCATGCCGTAAAAAAGGAAAAAAAAAAAATTTTGAATTTTTTTTTCTCAAATTGCATGCCAGGGCCGTACAACCTAGATCTGAGAAAAAAATACTCCCAGAGGCTCAGGAACCAAAATAGGTCGAATTATATGACCATAGGGGTTTTTGGGCCTTCCGAGCGCAATGGTGAGGTCCGTTTAGGCCCAAAGTGCTCGGAAAAAAGTTCAAACTCTAGGTACATAAAAAAATTCCTAAAACCCCAGATCTGCTTCCAAAGAAAAAAATTTCTCAAAACAAGAACAAGTAGCTGCAGATCTGAAGCTCTGATACCAGGTTGGAGTTGAGAAAATACAACACCACAGGAGCCCAAATGATCTCTGCAAGCTAAAAAACCTGTTACAAGGAGAAGCCAGAAAGCAAATCACAGAAGAAAGAAATACACAGAAAATATGCTCAAAAAGAGAGAGCTCAATAATCTCCAAAAATCTATTGTCAATAATTTAATCCTTCTTCCTACAATGAAAAGAAATAACTCAACCTTTAATAGGTCAAGAAACCCTAAAAGGGAAAACCTAGGTTTGCACATAATAATTAATAAAATAATTAATTATTATGCACCTAAAGTTAGCTTAAGTGTAAAAGAGACAAAGGGAACTTAAATAATTAAACAAATATTGTTTAATTAATCAAGTAAATACCCGAATACTCTAATAGCCACGACATCAAGGAGGTCAAAGAGGTATGTATTTCAGATTTATTACTCTCAAATTTTGATTAAATTGTAGATTAAATCAAGTTTTTAAATTTAAACTTGTTTTAATTTTCAAGAATTGAGAATCTGTCTAAGAATATTGAAAACCCACCTTCACCTCCTTATCAAGACCCTTCTAACGAAGAAGTACAACACACCCCTCCTTAAATTCATAGACATCTCTCAAACACACAAAAAAGCGTATTAATAGCGTAAATTGAAAATAACAAAAAATAACTTGAGTTAAACAATAGGGATAAAGATCTCACTTCAACAACCACTCATAGGACAAGCCTTACTGAATTGCTGCAATCTATCATGGCCCATGTAGGTTCAGTGAGTGGACAATTCAATATGTGGTCCAATAAAAGAAAAAGAAAATTAACAAATTCAACTTGTGTGCACTTTTCATGGACTCTCAAACCAATCAAACTTTACACCATGGATGTAGTAGGTTCCCTATCCATATGCACAACCATGAAGGGATAAGGAATAACTTTTGGGATAGGTGATGGATGGTTTTCAATTAGCCTCCATGCAATAATGATGAGGTGCCTCAATACTTTTTGAGGAGACTCTATTGTGAGTTTGTCCTCTATGAGATCCTGAACTATTTTGACTGTCTAAATTTCCAAGGTAGGAGAGGGGGCTCCTCAAATGATAGAGAAGAGGCATAGAATGACCTAAACTTGGCACTAAGACCCATGGGCTGACCTATGGTGCAGCATATGACTATTCCTTACATTGTCAAGGAGAGTGTTGAGGTTGATGTACCTTAGAGTACATTAGCTCGTTGACTCAAACCCTCATATAGTATGTCGTGCCTCTAGTACATGGTGATGGGGGTGAATCCTATAGGCCTCAAGTTCCAGTTCACTATTGACAATCATGAAGGTCTCTTTGCACTTATGACCATAATTGTAGTCAGCATGCACCTACATAGATGATATCTACTACCTAGAATATGATCATGACAGAATCACTGAATGATACATTTGGCATTGATAGCTAGGTAAATTTTTTCAAGTTCGTTTAATTTTGTTTATTAGATTTTATTTTGAAATGTGAGAATAACTAAATTATTAGAATGATTATGATGAAAATCTAGGCTCAAAGTGTTTTTACTACCTGTGATGTTCTCCCAACCTTGTTTTACATAACACCGTCGAGTCAACATTTTTTTTTTGTATAAAGAATTGAATTACTACATGTGAATAGTTGATATTATACTAATGGTTTTCTCAAAAGTAACTTTGGATGTTGAATAGTTTGGTGTTGGACCTTCGACATCGACACCTCACAATGAAGTTCGTTGAGGCTCTTACACTAAGGTAACCTTTATTTATTATGGTGTTGTAATGAAATTTTAGGTAGTTTTGGTAATTGAACAATAGTTGTTTCATTCTTAGTCATAGACATCATATACTCCTCCTAATGTTCACACTTCATTGGAGTGTGGTGTTGTTGCAGTAGTATCAAGTTCTAAAGCTTTGATAGAGGTATGAGACATATAAGTAAATTTCACTTGTTCTTTTAATGATCTATTATTGAAAATTTTATTGATACTTGTATGTAGTTTAATTGCTACCTTCATGATTGTTGCAGGGGCTTGTCACTCCTAATCGTGAACATTCCCTCATTGTGGATGAACATCATGATTATAAGAATGTGGTAAGTAATTATTGTATTATGTCATTCTATAATTCATTTTTTATATATATTGTACATTGATGTCTATACTTTTTTATTGTATCAGTTGGAGCTCCTAAGAAGTATAGATAGGATGACTAGTGAGCGCATTCAAAAGATGCCAATATCACATTCATATCCATCCCCTCAATAGTTGAAGGCAACTTGTGATCTACTTCCTCCTTCTAGTGGTAAATCAGTAGACTAGGCTCCTTTGTTGTATGACTATATGACATTTTTTAGCATATGTTTTGTATTATGGATATGTGACATTTTATGTCCATATGGATTTTGGCAAGCCTGTATCACTTTATTGGAAACATATGTTATACTCTTATTGACATGAAACATTGTATGGTTTTATGACTTTTTGGTTAATTCAAATAATTTTTACAATTGTTATCCATAATTGCATATACATTTGATGATTGAAATCAAGATTCTCTAATTGTATCAACATTTGTTAGATTGTGACAATTCTATATACTATAAATCTTGGCTTACTTAGTCTAAGTTGCAGTGCAATATAATTTTTGTGAGGGGGGGAATTTTTATATGGAGCAAAGTTGCAAGTGTTAGTGGTAGTTTGTATATTTTTTGAAAATACAAGATTTGTTTTGAAAGTATTAGGTGGTTTTGATACCACTTCTTTACTACAAGTGGTCATTTCAATCGAGCTAAAATGCAATATCTCAGGTTGTTCTAACTTTTTTATTTCCTCATATGTTTCTCAATCTTTTAAACTTCAAGGGGTTTCTTAAAGTCTACCTAACTTTGTAAATATGCAATATAAGCTTGAATTAAGCATCAAGAAGAGAAAGAAAAAAATTTAGAATATCATTTTATGGATGTTTCTAAGTTTCTACTAGTTGTGTGTTGCAAGGAAGGTTGTAATGTTCTTAAGATGTTGTTAAGGTATATGAGATATTATATATTCTATCTATTTTGTCTACAATTCTTATTACACTCTTAATTGAAATCAATTTTTGTTCCACAATTCAAGTTCATAAGTTGGTAGCTAGTGAATATTTTGTAGTTTCATGCCTAGAATTTCAAGTTTGCCATAGTCCATGGAGACATGAATATTGTAACTTACATTCTAATTAAGAGTGAAAATTAAGTACAATACATGATCTTTCTTAACTATCTAGAAGATGAGAACAAATAGGAAATGATAAGGGTGTGGAAAATTTTACTTGGTCAAAAGATATGAAAGCCCTAATGAAGTTAAATCCTATCTTAACAAGGTTATGACATGTGTAATTAAACTATGATAGTCCTAAATATCCTATGACTATCGTAATGAAGTTATGATTGTCCTAATGAACCTATCATAATCCTAAGAATGTAACATACAATCCTAATGAGCCTATGACTGTCTTAATGCAGAAAAACTCTCACCACAAGAAAATGGAATCTAGTATTTAAAAATTGAGAGAGGTTATTAGAGAGGGGCCTCACACGATCATGTAGGTTTAGAAATATCATTCGTATGTGCCATAGTTTCTTGGAAATGCTTCGTCAGAGTTTGACAATTTTTACACTTATTGTTATGAGGTCAAATTTTGCTTGAAAAAATGTGTCATTCCTAGTTTTAGGGTCTGAAAATGGAAGTTGAAGTGTGTTTTTTTTCATTAACTTAACATATTGAGTGTGCATTAATATATCATACTTTTAAAGCTCCCACATTAGGTTGGGGGTAGTATTCCTTCCTTCCTCACATATCATTCTCATATATGTCACATCCATTACATCAAGGTCATCATATTTTATGTCTATTCACAACTTAGGCCTTTATTTCTATATCTTTGCATTAGGATTAGTGTTCCTTCCCTCCCACTTATGGGCTTCACTATGCTATTTTTAGTGTCATAAATTGTATACCCTTATAATTCCACACTCTATTTGGGCCCTTGCTTTAGTGTGTCCTCTCTTTGGGCCATTTCAAGTCTATTTGGGCCTTATCTCATCCTATTGTTGTCACATATCAATCTTGTGAGCATATCCTATGTGTTTGGACCTAATACTTTGCATCTACCTTCCTCTAATCCTTTTTTGAGTGGACTGTTGTATATTGTTGTTGCTAGGATATGTTGTTGTCATTGATGTCAACATGTTCATGTGATTTTGTTGATCCAGTGATTGTAGATTGGTTTCTTGTGTCGGTGATTATGTATGGGAGTATTTATGGTGCTCCTATATTCTTTCGGATTACTAGGAAGATTGATTGATCATATTACATGATCTAGATTATGGTTTGGTATTTTGATTAGTGCTTTACAATGTTTGGTATATCCTTTGGTATATTTCGTTCTGATCAGATATTGTTTTGCGGCTTTGGGATATTGTTTTGGACATTCATGAGTATCTTCATTTCAGATGGTTTGTGATTTGGAGCCTTGCAAGTTATCCTTTTATGTGCCACTTGTTGTTGTTCATGTTTTCTTGAGTTTATGATGTTGATCAATGGAGATTTGATAAGTGGTGTTGGTGCAGCTATTGTGGTTCATTCTAATATGTTTGTTGGTGTTTCCTAAACATGTCCTATTTGGTTTGAGGATATACATTGATCTTTGTGCATGGTTTTGGTGTTTTTCTTATCTGGTGATGTTGCTCATGCTATATGAGACCTATTTGGTGGTGTAGCATGTTGCGGTTGTTCTTGGAGATATTTCTAGTGGTGTAGTGTGTTTGGGAATTTTGTTTGGGTCCATGTTATGCCATTTATGTCATAATATTGGTCCGATGGTTGATTTTTGTATCAAGTGTTGAGATCCTTGTTATTAGGCCTTTTTGGTTAAGTCGACCTTACTCTAAGGTTGCGTGTTGTAGTTGTTCTTGGAGATATTTCTAGTGGTGTAGCGTGTTTGGGAATTTTGTTTGGGTCCATGTTATGCCATTTATGTCATAATATTGGTCCGATGGTTGATTTTTGTATCAGGTGTTGAGATCCTTGTTATTAGGCCTTTTTGGTTGAGTCGACCTTACTCTTAAGGTTGATGATTTGGTGATTAGTATATATAGATGGATTATTATGTATCAGTGGTGTGTCTACATTATCAAAGAAGTTGTTTGTGCGAGATTTAGTGAATCTATCCTTCAGTGTTGAGTTTGAGTAGAGATTGAAGTGTTGCAGACTATATGAGCTTAGCAAGAACTATCATCAGGCATTTGGAGATGTTATTTCTTCAAGTCATGTAATCTGGATTGTTGTCCACTCTTTATGTAAGTCAATGAGACCTATTTGTAAGGTAGTGAACCTTCCCTAAGGGTTGTAGCCTTCTGTGTTATTGTATCTTGAGTAGTGATCTCTAGGTAGTGACCCTGAATGCATATGCATTCCTCATTGTAATTATTTCAAATAATACTGTAGAGTATCATTTCATTGTGGGTAGGGTCCCACCGAGGTTTTTCCCTTAACTGGATTTTCCACGTCAAAATCTTGGTGTTATGTGTTGTGGTGTTATTACGTTTATCTTTCTTGTTGTTGCATATTGATTTGATTTGTTTTGTGGTTGAGATTTGGATTATCGGCAACAAGTGATTCACCCCCCTCTCAATTGTCTCTCCTTGTTGTCGCTAACATGGACTAGGGTTCTCACTGCCTTAGTCCATCCAAAGGGGCCTAATACTAGACACATGCAAGTGTCACCTCCTACAATTTGTGATTAGATCCTAATATTTTCATTTGTCTATTAGAAATCGAGCTAAATTGGGAAATCCCTTGAAAAACCTATATAAGGAAATCATTTATCATTCATAAACACATCTAGCAGTTTTATTATAAGTCCTAATAATCAAGCATTCATATTTGTTCAAGAGAAGATCTTCAAGTATGATTTCATGATTGATTTTGTTATGCATTATTGATGGTAACAACTTCACATACACACATTCTAATACCAAATTTTTAGCACAAATGCTCTCACATAGACATACTATAAAAATTAGTGATAGGAACTTCACAAATCAAAAGATATTTTTTAGATTATTAATACACAGTCATAAATGTACAATAGGAATTATAATAACTTAATTGAACAATGAATAACCAACAAATAGAAAGGATAATCATTGACTCAAACAATACTCAAATGTTTATTTATTTCTTCAACACACACATTGATGATTACAATTAAATGAAAGGCCTCTTTACTCCACAATGCTAACCATAAGCATGTTTGGTCAATCTTCTCATGTCAGCTCTAGCACGCTTCAACATATCTCATTTTCTTCCCATTTGAACCATCATTCTCTCCTTTCTCTTTTCAACCATCTCTGCTAACTCACTCATTCTTTCTCTCAATTGTCGCCTTCTCTTTCCTTCCTCAATTAGTTCCAAACTCCGTCTAATTTCTTTCCTACAAACACAAACTATTGATCATTGCCCATACATTGGCTTCTTTGTCTCCCAACTTATTCATCCTTCCTCTACACAGTCCCTTCACCTCTTCTGGCCGACATCCTCTGTATGCAGGCCCACACTCAGAGCTCCTCCTAGCCCAACCTTTCTTCTACTTGGCCTAACTTGCAATGCCCTCCAAAATACCCTAGAGAAATAAACCATATTCTACGAACAAAAAGAGATAACTTTTTTTTTTAAAAACCAACCATGAATTCCATGTTAACACTAACATTCATTAATACAACATTACTACCAACCATCATGCATCAATACAACATTATCAATTCACAAGAATGTGATAAACATTTTGAATGCAACCATAGTATCTAATTACGCAAGTGGAATCAATCATTAATCATTAACATAACTTTATATATATACTCGAACAATATCTCCATTCCCTAGGGCATCTCAACGTTACTACTTGACATACTTTTTATCTCAACACATATCCATCTAGAAAACCATATTTTATTATATAACAATTCATCTACTTCCTATACAACTATGATAAATCTTTAACACATAAGTATATCTCTGCCACATTCCATACTCTTTAGGTTCATTTAAAAAAACCATCCAAATTTTCCTAATACCCATCTTTATTCATCAATCACTTAACACTTCATAAATCTATATTCATTTAACCTTCTCCTATATATGGAACTGGGTTATTTCCCTAAGCACAACCATTACACAACTCATCAAAATTATTTTTCATATTTATATGCAAGATTATTGTGTATGGTGAAAAGTGGATAATGGAAACAACAATATTGAAAGACTAAATGAATTCAACCACAAAACCCTAGCCTAACAACAACAAAGATCCACCATAACATATGAAGATTACCTAAGACAATGCAAATCAACAAAATCAAAAAGGTTATACCATCACATGTCCACTAGGGTTTGAATATCCATTCTTCCTATCTCCATTGATCTTGCTTGATATATTTGCTCTCAGATTTTATGTGTGCACAAGAGCTCAACAAAGAACGGAAATATGGTTGCAAGTAGGATTGATCGCATATGAAATTTTGAAAGCGTAGTTGAGGGTTGATAATGAAGGAAACATCCTCTTTAATAGAAGACACTGTGGGAAATGGAGGGATAAGATTAAGAGGTGTAAAAGATAAATGGTCGGCTAGGATTAGAGGGTAGGTAAAAGAAATAAGAAAATAATGAGAGGGTAGGTAGTGTAGGATTTAAGAGATGAATGACATGTGTCATAGGTAGAAAAGGATAATGAATTAATTAAATAAATAAAGATTTATTTAATTAATAGAGGAAATGGGATCAATTAAATAAATAAAAGTATTTATTTAATTTAGGAAAAGGACAATTTAAATAAATAAAAATATTTATGTAAGTGAGAAAAGGGCTAGAAGAGGATTAATGAATTAATTAAATAAATAAATATTGATTTAATTGATAGAAGAATTAGGATAAAATAATTAAATAAATAAAAATATTTATTTAATTAGACAGGACAATGTTAGGTGTCTACAATTATAACAAAAAACACTTATCTATTTCCAAAAGGGATCTCATGCTACTAAACAAATGCAGGAGTCATATGTTACCTACAAGAATAAACACAATCTAGTATTTCAATTCCCTAATTCATCATATGATCTCATTCCCAACATGATGAACATTTCTACAACACAATCCATATATTAATACATCATCTTATTACAAGAACATAGTCCTATGTAATCAAGTCCAAATATACAAGAGCACATGGAAAAACACATAGTCTCTTTTGCTACAACTCATCCTAATGCTTAATCATAAAAGTTACGTAAGTAAATATTCTTATTCTAGCTTTACAAATCATCATAAACAACATTGTCACTAATACATAAAAATCATCCCAGTAGATCTACTGCATAACAAAGAGTCATACAATCCATACAATCTATGACTACTCATTTATTTTCCATATCTCAAGATAACTAACATTGAAGATTAACATATTTCCAACCAAGGCATACACGATTACTAACATATTCGTTACCATCCATAAGGTATATTCAATCTACTACATGTCCTATATACATGTTCCCATTATTTTGAATACATAGTCTTCTTAACATTTGCATTCTTCATTCCATGTGATATCATTTCTACTTACATAGAATATTCTCCAAGAAATCCATTCACATGAAAGGGTAATATAAATCCATATCCACGCACACTATCATCCAAAGAAGAATATCCCAATGGTAGAAGACATCAAACCACCCGACCATGTGGAACTAGATAGGAATCACCCCCCATGCTAGGAGATGACATAAGGTTCCAACTCACACTCAAGACCGAAGCTAACACCTAACAACCAAAGGAACAATATGACATCACAAGACTCCAACATAAATATACAACATCCAATCACATCACAAGGCTGAATCAAAGCAACCAAACCTCCAGAGGAATAATCAACAAATCAAGGTATATGGATAATGGACACATGTGGGGTAGAGTGTCATCACATGCTAACCTCATGTGGCATTTGTCTCCACCTTGGAGTCACACAAGGGAGATCGAGTTACTGCTGCAACAGTCTTCCCAATCTAAGATCCCAAAACCATCTCTCCGGGTCTTTCCAATTGGGGCATACAACAACATATTCTTTATCTTGATTAGGTGAATACCTAGTTATCCAAACCCACTAATCAATTATTATTATTTTTATCTCTTGAAATTACAACATGCAAGAGCCCACTCTTCATGTGGTTCCATAGGTCTAGACCTCCTTCCTAGAGATCTATTGCTCATCATCTTGGTCCTACACATGCAAGAGCCCACTCTCCCAACCATGGACCATAACCATAGGGTAGAACACAACAAGATACATCATAATAACAACATGAACCTCAACATAGAATACATAACAAGGGTCATAAATCTGACAGCACAAAAGATAACCATAATCAATCCACAAAGGCTAAACATCAACTAATCAAGTCATAAGCTCATAATGCCATAATGCAATAATAAAGGGAGCCTCCATAATGTCAAATACACATAATCAAGGGTAAAACATGAATACAATAACAAAGAATACTCCTCTAAAGTGAGGCACATTATATCCTCTTGTTGGAGCTACAAATAAACCTCCTCAACAACAAGGACACACTCAACTTGTTGGAGAAACATATCAATACCTCAATGGACAAGCACAAAACCACTTGCTGAAGCCAAAATGGATTCATACATATCACAATTGAATAGCACAGTGCCCAAAAACCACCAAATATGATAAATCAAGCCTTTGGAATGAAAATCAAGCCAAGAAACCAAACTAAGAACTTCAAAATTGACCCATAAATTATTTGATACTGTTTTGGTGCTTTTGTTACTACTCTAGCACTTTTGTCACCCAGAGTGGCACTATTGTAGCTTGTTTTAGCGCTTTTGTACCTAGGTTGCAATTTTTAGAAAACGGAAACAAGAAACAATCAGACCTGGCCAGATTCAAGAAGAGGCATAATCAGGGTCCGAGATCAAGCCAAAACACATAAGAGTCCATCCCAAAGGCATATTAGGGTTTACATTATATCAATAAGACCATTAACCAATAATATGACTTCAATCGACAAATATATGCACAAGAAAGTGTCACAAAGGCAACCCCATTAAACCAAAACTCAATGAAAGATTACCAAACAATAAGAAGTCCTTAAAAAGGATTCATAAGGTCAATACAAGCCTCTAAAACACAAAAACCATCACATAAAACATTTACAGGGATAATATAGCCATAAAATCACATTCGCAAACACCCATTTTCCAACATTGCTAAAAATCAAAATTCCAGGTTTGAATGCAAATTTCCCTAATTTATTTCCTTCAATCAAATGAATAATAAATAACTGAAATCACTCCCGAATTTCCCAAAACAATCTTTTGGCAAACACTTGCAGACAATCTTTACTGAAAATCAAAACCGGGAATAAAGCATTCAGATCCAACCTGGGAACGAAGCAAGGCAATAAAAAATTGATGAATAAATCTCCCAAATCCAACAAACTTCAAGTGCAATCCAAAACGAAATAAAAAATCCAATCCTTCAACAATCTGAAAATTTCTCTTGAAAAGCCAACCTCCCGTGAATGCATTGGAAACCATAAAATTACCAAAAATTACACCTCATAACTTTATTAAAAATCGACCAATAAGAAAAATCCTCAAAACAATATATTATACCAACCCTCACATAGTTCGAGGAAGATATTCAATAAATATATTATTTACCTACCTCCCCCCATTCGACCAGTTAGATAAAAGGGTAGGTAGATTAATATTATTTGAAATTAACCAAAGAGGGGTAGAAAGACAAATAGTTAAATAATAGTTTATACACCCCATAATAAAATATTATTCACAAATAACAATATTATTTATTCACCCAATAAAAATTAAACCGCCACATAAATTAAATAAATATCCATGAATAATATTATCCATCCATTAATAAAATACCAATGCCTTAATTAAATAATATTAATAATTAAATAAATAACCATAAACAAACATTAATAATAAAAAATCGAAAAGATATCATTAAAATAAATTAAATAAAATAAATATAAAATCCAATAATTAAACAATAAAATAATTAAAATATAGATAAATAAAAGCTATTTAACAATATATAATAATTAAGCTTTAATTAAACAATAAATCAAATATAAAATAAATTAAATCAAATAAACATTAATCAAATCAAAATAAATAATAAATAATTAAACAATCACACATCTCCAAATATGAATAATCATAGATTCACATCACCTTACGCCAACAAAGGGGACAATCACAACTCAAGACTCCAACATCAACTTGCATCATGGTGCAACCGACAAGGTACACAACTTAGACTTAGAGTGTGTGAGGGAAACTATGCCATCTCCAACAACTTGCCATTGGGATAGAAACACGCTCAAACCTGTGAAGCTAGGTGGAGTCAGTGCAAGCCTGCATCAAACACTAAACACAACATATACAATACATATATATCATAATTATCAAACATGTGATAGAGAATCATGACGGTATATCTTGCTCGCTATGAGTGATATGACATCGTCTCTACTCACACTAGTACATTTGGAGCTTATTTCCGATGACCGTTTGTCAGATTTGCAATGAATTTTCGTCGGAGTGCCGACAAAATCAACCATCAAAAAATCGGCATCGGATCGGTCGACGATGCCATTCTCGTCGGAAATACGACAATCCAATGGACTCTGCCAATGGTCAAAGAAGTTGTCAGAATCAGTAGATTTTGTCGCAAAGCCGACTGTGATTTGGAACTTCACACCGACGGTGATGCTGTTTATCCAACGCTTGTGTCGTCAGTCCATTCAGAGACATTGATGTCCATCCGACTACGAAGTGTCGTTGCACGTACAGCATCCTCATCGGATGTTTGTGTGGTTTGAGTCGGAAGTGCGACGACTCCAGAATATTTCACCGACGAGAATGTTGTATGTCCGTGGATTACATCGTTGGTCGAAAGCTTGGTATTCGTCGTAATTCTGATGATGATAATTATTATAAAAATAAATAAATTATTATCCAATCATTGATATGTACAGCGAATGATATTCTATCCCCACCACCTACCAGTAGGGGCATAGGTTTGAGGCTAATATGAGGCGCATGGTTTCAAGCTAATATGATTAGGCACACCATGGTTGAGATGGTCCAACTCCCTAGTCTCACTCTACGACTAAGCTCATGCCATATCTGTTAGAATATTTAATCTTTACTTAGCTTAGGTTTATTTTTATTTAGTTTAGGATATTCCTTTGGAATTCCTACATGTAATTTGTCCTCTAGTACATGTGTGAGGACAAGTCATTTCTTTTATTTTCCTTTATTAAGGAATATTAGATTTCCTCCATAAGAGGATGTGGACACATGGCACACACATTTTATGAATGGTGGCATTCATAGATTTGGGAGTTACTTTGTAACTCCTCTCCTCATCTCTATTTAAGAGATGCCTCCTCTCTCATTTCTTCTTAATGACAATATTGTAAAGAGCTTCTCTCTCTCTCTCTCTCTCTCTCTCTCTCTCTCTCTCTCTCTCTCTTTTTTAGGCATTTCCTCATTCATAATATCACAAGGGGTTTTTCTTTGCTTTTCCCCTTTCAAAAGTTCTTGTGCCTCCTTCTTCACATTTGGGTGATGCTCCAAGTTTATTGCTTTTCTCTTGGTAACAATTACTTCATCATAAACTTTCTTGGATTAATTTTCCTTTCCTTGCTCTTTTATTTCCTTTCATGGTATCAGAGCAGGTTTCTAATCCTTGTTTTAAGTTAACATTGATGAAGGTTACCATTCTGTGGAGTTCACCTTGTTGGAGGCATTCTTGAGAGGAGAAGAAGTTCTTTTTCTAATATTCTCTATTGTGCAGGTTTTGGTTTCAAATTTTAACCTTTTTTTTTAAACTTATTAACAAGTTTGCCTGCAGGTTTAATCTCCTATTCTAGTTAGTTTTTATTAAAAAAAAAAGGGCTTTGGAAGGCTTGCCGCCAAAGTTCCTTCTTTCTAGTTTAAATTTAATTATTTTTTAAAGTTTTGGAAGGCTTGCCGCCAAAACTCCGGTGCTAACTTCCTTTCCTGCATACTTTAGATTTCGTATTCATTTGTTTTGGAAGGCTTGCCGCCAAAACAGTTTCATTATAAAGTTGTTTCTCTGATTCATATTGCAGGTTCTCACATTTTGTTTACTTGCAAGCTTTTTTGATTAAAAAAAAAAGAAATTTAAGCTTCCTTGCAGGATTTTGTTATCAAATTTTTCTCATTTTTTAACCTCATTCACAGAATACTAACTCTTTTTTAATATCTATTGATCTATTTCAATCTTTGTTTGTGCTTATTTCAGCCTGGTTTACTTTACATAATAAATCTTACTTTTTTTTGTGTATCTAGAAACCATTTCGTTTTCAGTAGCTCTTGAGTGCGTCTATAAGTCTTGTCTGCAATTCTGGGTAAGCTTGGCTTACATTCTTGTGTGGGTTAAGTTTGCATTCACTGCTGGAATTTGCAGCTTATTGATAATCAACACCAAAATTTGTTTACCCCTGCACAAGTTCTGTTTTTGCATGTATTTATTGTGACAACTCGAATGCTTGTCTGCAAAGTTATTATAAAAACAAAAAACAGTCCTTGTTCTATTTGTCAAAGTTTTGTATTCTGAAAGAAATTTATTTTAAGTTAGTTACCTTAATACGATACAATTTTTTTAAGGGCATATAGGTTCATGAACAGTCAATTAATGTAAAAAAAAAAAAAAAACCTCACTTTGAACAAAATGTTTTCTGTGCTCATGAACCTGAGCAATATAACACATTCACACATATAAATTGAAACTTTGCATATCATAAGAAATTTGATTTTATCACTGCAGATAACAGTTAAATTAAACACAACATTGCTTATTTAAAAGAGGCTCAGATACTTTGATCTATTCCTGGAAATCGTTCAACATTATTTTTTCTGTTCATTTGCATTTTGGTTTACCGCACATTATCTTTTTTGGTCATTGTGTTGTTTCAACGTTCTTCTTAGCCCGTTAAGATTTGGCCCTTGCTTGTGACCAGCGCCCTTGTCAACTATATGACATTGTGCACGTTTAGTCATTTCATCGATCTCCGCTTGCAAGTCCTTTGGGTCCTTGCCATCAACAGTGCAGCCAACCGACACACTCGTCCCCAAAATCTCCTTAACAGTACCCGTGAGAGCTTTTGCCATAGATCGGGGCTTCATTACTTTAGCAATAACATCATCCAGCGAGCTGTTCCCGCTGTGTTTGTTGTAGTTTGCGCAACAGTTCTTTTGGTGATGAAGGCTTCCATTACTGCTAAACCCTAATTCCTAAACCATTGGAAGAAGGTGATTCGTTGTCCTTCGAAGAACCCATAGCTTCCCTCAAACAACACTTCTGTGAAAAACCCAAATCATTCTCTGCAACTGTCATGCCCAACTTTTGGGCACGAGCGGAAATTTTTTTTTTTTTAAAAACGCTTAACTAATTATCGACTTACTTATCTAAAATAATGCGTCTTGGTTTGGTTTTAACTATATTTGGTGTAAATCAGGTAATTAAATTCAATTTAGTAACTAGGTTTACTAAGTTATCAATGAGCTAATATTTCCCCAAAAAGGGTATTCACTAAGCTTCATTAATAAGAAATTAAAATCTTAAATACAACGATTAAATTTCGAATATAAACGTTTTAAAATTTATCTTATCATCCTTAATCCACTAGAATTCTAAGTTCAATTATCCTTGTAATTTAAAAACACCTTATTTAAATGAAACCCCCATAGTTTAAAATCACTTTATAATCCTTTACTTGATTTGGCCCTCTTGGCCCTACAAAGAACTTAGTGTTTATACCCCTTTATCCCTCTTATAAAACTACTTCTACATTCGCCCGTAAGTTTTAAAAAAATACATTCAAAATTAATTTCTATATTCATTTACAAATAAGAACTAAAAAGAATCCAATTCTATATATATATATATATATATATATATATATATATATATATATTTAGGCACATATAGTTATTCATATTATATAATCTAACTATGAATGTATTACCAAAAAGAGTGGGGCTTTTAATTCTATTATCAAAATTACCCCTTGAATATTTTTCCCACCGAAATCATACTCATTAAAAAAAAAAACCAATGTGTATGGCTTGCCCTAACCCCGAACTAGGGTTAGGGCAAGTTGATATCATCTCTTTTTTTTCGGCGTGTGGGTGAAACCCCATATTTCCTTCTTTTTTTTTTGGCGTGCTTGTGTGTGCAGGTGAGACGGCAGAGTAGGGACGAGCAAAGGTTTGGAGTGGGCGGCGAAACAAACACTAACTGCTGGGCGGAGAAGGGGTTTACCGGACGCAGCGTAAAGGGGGGGAGAAGGCGGTGGTGCGGGGAGCACCGCAGCGCTGCGGACGGCGCCGCCCGCAGGCTGCGGGTGTCGCCGCCCGAGGGCGCAGCCCCCGCATGACCGAAGCACAATTTGTTGCATTCTGCTTTTTACTTAGTGATTAAAAAAAACGGGGTTTAAACCCTCAAAATTTTGTATTGTATTTTTTTTGTTTTCTTACTGCGATGTTAGATGCGATCTCTTGTTAAATCGGTGCTGAAGGGTGTAAGGTATACACAGCGCGATATATATATATATATATTTTTTTATTTTTTTTTTTCATATATGTATATATATATATATGTGTGTGTGTGTGTGTGTTAATAAGGTGAATATTTATGAATACTGGGTTGAAAAATCAATCACAATATAAGAATATATATATATATATATATATATGTATATGTATATATACATTTAGGTATATATATATATATATATATATATATATATATATATATAAGTATTTATGAATATTTCATGGGGTTTTATTTCTGTCTAACAGATTTATATGCAGTAAATTTTCTTATCAGGCATGATCCAGTTTTACTATTTTTATATGTATATATATATATATATATATCTAGAATGTGGAAATAGGTTTAATAAAACTTTTTTTTTTTTGTTTCTTTAACTGATATATAACTGAATATCAGAATATAATACAAGAAGGTAAAATGTATTTAAATGTATATATATATATATATATATATATATTTTTCTTGCTACTCTTTTAAGAACAAAAATATAACTAGATTTATTTTTTCGACAATTACAAAATGGAAAGGCAAGTAGAATTTAGTTTTATTACAGCTGCAAATAATGTTGTCTAATATTCATTTAAACAATAACAAATATGATGTATTTTCAAGATCACTCTTAAAATACCCCTTTATGCTTTCTTGGGGTTTGAATGGTAATGAAGATCAATATTTCACTTCTTATCCCAAGAAACTACTATATTATCCTTTAGATTTACACTAATTTTTTTTTGCACTACACTATTAGCTTTTAACAATTTTCATTTCTTTTCAAAAGCTTAATAAGACATAAACAAATTTTCTGTCATAATACAGTCCAGCAAGTAAACATAAAACTTTATCTTAATATCTATAAGGAAATATTTTTATTTCTCCATTCCTTTGTAACACTATCTAGAGTGAGAACAGCATACATATATTTTTTTGCAATCAAATTCAAGTAAATATGAACACAAAGATTTAGCAATAAAACATTTACCCCTTTTTTTTTTTCTTTCCATGGAATTGGAATGCATAGCTTCCTTTTTTTTTGGAAAAATAAATACAACATTGACTATCTCTTTCTTTTACAAGCTAACATAGAGTACATAATCCTCTTTCCTTATAAATAACACAATCTAGCTTTTTTTTTTTTTTTTTCTTTTCATTTACAACTCCAAAAGAGAATACATTGTCATAATAACTATTTTCTGCAACATAAAACAGCCACATAGCTCTTTAATCCATCTTTTCCCATTCCCATGCAACCTGCAATAAAACACATTTTTGACCATGGGAAGCTCACCTCCCAGCCTAGGCTTACTAGAAGCCACCCCCGAGCTTGGAGAACCAAGCACTAGACGGGTTACAAACAAGCAAACTCTACACAAACATAGGAAAACACTTACATTCAAATTTCCCTTCCCAAGCTACACATTCACCACTTTCATGGTGACTCTTCCATGGGTGGAAGTGGACCAAGTACCAATGGGGAGAATGCATGCCAAAACAATACAACATAAGCCACCTCATGGCAATACAAATGCAACCAAATACTCCCACAATCCTTATGCCCCCCAAAAGGCTCAAGGCCATATTTACTCCCCTTATGACCCCCAAGTGCATACACAAGGCTATGTATCAAGGGTCACCAAGGACACCCTTGAGAACACTCTCCATAAGGAGAGCCTCTCACCCATGGCTGTCATACTCCTTCCACCCCAAGATCTTCCTACCCTCCCAAGAGTAGGAGATCTTGGACACTCCCAAAACAACAAGAACACAAAACCAAAACACATAGAAAAGAAAACTACACATTCTTAACTTCAAAAAAAACTTCATAAAACACATTCTTTACAAGCAACTCTTTTCTTTTGCAAAACAACATAAACTAACACTTACAACATAACAAGAGGAGGTAAGAAGTAACCAACCTTATTCTGCCAATAGGTTTGCTAAATTAGTTGGGGATGAGCTGCCCAATTCCACACTAACTTTTCTCCAAATTCCACCAAAAGTGCTAAACTCCTACTAAATTTTTCAAAACAAGCATAATCTCCAAGAAAGGAGAGTGGGTTATTACTCACTAAGTTTCCAAATTCTTGCCTAAGAAGGCCTCTCACACACTTCCCAACCCCTTGGGTGAGATGTGAGTTCCCATTGGTTGCCCTTCCCAAACTCTTACACATTACCAAAATTGGAAAGGGAAAAGGTGGAAGAAGATGGGGAAGAGAGTTTAACTTCTAAAGGGAAGGTTCTCTATCCTAGGAAGAACTTTCTAAGTTGAATTTTCGTTCATCTTGAAAACACCACTTTTTGAAGTGACTAAATAGTCACATGGGAGAAGCCACATGTTGCAAAATACCCCTAACCCATAGGTATACCCTTTGGACCTTTGGAAAAGCCTAAAAACTTACCCTAGGAGTCCATTAAACCCTTTGGAAACCCAACTGAAGTTTACCTACGGGTCAAACTTGAGTTGACCACTCCCAAGACTCCCTACCCAAGGCAAATTTGGGACCACACTCATGTTTTTGAATGGCTTTGGTAGAAACAAAACTCCCTCCAAGAGACAAGTCAAAATCAATGACACTTAATCAGCACATGTGTCAAGTGACACAATAAAAATACAATATAAAAATCACACATGGAATTTGTCTCTTGTAGGTTTACACATATACATACAAATTAATTTTAACACTCAAGCATTATACACTTCACAAATAAAATACATTACAAAGGGGTGTTGTCTCTCCAAATAGACAACTCCCGGCTTAACAAACGCACATTGGTCTAGGCTTGGTTCTCCATATAAATTCCATGGTCACATGGATAATTTTCCTGCGCATCTCAATTAACACATTAGTAACTCCAAATAATCACAATTATACATAATCAAATACATGGATTCCATTGCACATCAAACACTCATACATTAGGCAACAATAATTCAATATCTCATTTGTTTCAATTTCAATTTCACATAAACAATTAACATAATTTTCCAAAATTGAACCATTCATAAATAAACATCATCTTTCTATCATCAATATGAAGTCCTGCAAATTTCCAATAATGACATTCACCATCATAACGTAATTCTAATCTAGTAACATATCTAAAGTTTCATAATCATCATGCATGAAATAAAGCATCATCATATGTCAGTGTGATCCAAATCATGCAATCATATAAGTTCTAAGTCCATAAACATAAAATAAAGCATCCATAATAGTCTCAATATGCAAATAACTGAAAATGTCAAACTGAATCGGGGTAGGGCCTCACAACAACTTCTGTGTATTCCCTGCAAATAATTATAACCTGCATGCTTCATAATTTTCTTGTCATTTAACGTCTCTGCAGTCATCTGACAAGTTTAAAAGTTTTTTAAAACTTATTTTATTTAAATCAAGTTTAGTTTAATATTAAATTTTATTAAACTTGTGTTATTTCTTTTTTAAAAAAAAAAAAGTTTAAATAGTCTATATATAAAGATTAATAACGTTAAAAAAATTAGTTATCAAGTTTTTTTTACATTTAAAATAAATTAAAGTTTTTTTTGAATAAAGTTTTTTTTTAATAAAGCTTTTAATATACAATAGTTTTATTTTGTTATTAAGACTTACAATTGTTTAAATCAAATTTTAAAAAAAACAAAAAAAATCAATTTCAATTTGTTATTAAAATATAATTTTTTCTTTGGTAAATATTTTTTTGTTTAAAAATTTGTTATTTAAGATTTGAATATAACATTTTTTTTAACATAAATTTTGTTATAATTCTTACTCAAATCTGGTTTATTTTTAAATCAAGGAGGTTAATTTTTATTTTTTTTTAATCAAAGGGGTAATTTTTTTTTCAAACTATTATTTTGCTATCATGTCTACATTAATTCCAGAAATTAAATTAAATAGTTCCAATTATCATTCTTGGAAAACACATATCTCGTTTATTTTTCGTTTCAAACACCTTTTGGATGTTGCGACTAATAAAACATTTGAACCCGCTACATCTGCTCCTCAAGCCGACCTAGATAGATGGAAGGCTCAAAATGAGGAAGCACTTGGTTTAATTGGTATTTCAATGGTTCCTGATTTGTATGTTTTAATTGGAAATTGTACAAAAGCGCATGAAGCTTGGGAAATTTTAAAAACAACTTATGATAGCTCAAATGAATCCCGAAAAATTCAACTTCAAGATCAACTTCAAGATCTAAGGTATACGGATTTTAAAACTATGGATGAATTCTTATTAAAGTTTGATTCTGTTAATAGTCAATTAACTGGTTTAGGAGTTACTCTTGCTGATTTACGTTTAATTCATCTTATTCTTAAAAAATGTCTTCCTCGTCAATTTCAACAATTTATTACGAATATTCATGCTCAACTTGCTATTCCTAGCTTAGCTACTCAATTAACATATGATATTTTTCATAATTTATTGCGTCAAGAGGAAGCTAAATTAATTCAATTTGATACTCTTAAAAGTAGTGAACATTCTTTTATGTCTAAAAATCAAAATCATAATAATAATTTTAGATCCAATAATAATAAACATAATCATAATCATAATAATAATCATAATAATAATCACAAATCTCCTAATTATCAATCTCATTCTAAATCCTATCATAATAATTCTCATAATAATAATCATAATAATAATCACAATAATCAAAGGAATAATTCTCAAACAAGACCCCATTGCACATATTGTGGGAAAGATGGACATATTACTAATAATTGTTTTAAGAAACAAAATGGTAAAAAGCCCATGAATCAAAATAATCAAAATAATCAACATAAACCTCATTATAAGAAGGGTAATAATAATAATGGTAATTCATCTCGTCATGCATTTACATGTACTTATAATGTTTCTCAACCACTTGAGTGGATTATTGATTCTGGTGCATCTCAACATGTTACTTCTCATAAAGAATGTTTTGAATCTTTGCATCCCGATAATTCTAATATTCCTGTTCAATTAGCTAATAATCATAGTTGTAAAGTTGAAGCTATTGGTGATGTGAATGTTCCTAATGGGAAATTACATGATGTTCTTTATGTTCCTGAATTAAAATCAAATTTGATCTCAGTTCCTAAACTTTGTCAAGATTATAAGATTAACTTTTATAGGGGCGTATGTTATATCATTGATCCAAACACTAATCATGTTATTGCTACTGCTAAAATGGACAGTGATAACTTATTCAAGTTCTATGAATTTGCTCCTCCAAAGTATTCTTTGCTTACTACTGTTGATTTTACTATATGGCATGAAAGACTTGGCCATCTCAATTCTGATTATATTTCACTAATGCAAAAAACAAATATGGTTGATGGATTGCCTACTATTGTTCCTTCTCAAATTGTTTGCAATGGTTGCATGAGTGGTAAGATGCATAGGGAACCCTTTCCTCATGGTCAATCTTGGAGGGCATACACTAAATTGCACCTCGTTCATAGTGATCTCTTGGGTCCCATGGAGAATCCCTCCATCCAAGGTTCAAGGTATGCACTTACCTTTGTTGATGATTTTTCAAGGAGAACATGGATATATTTCCTTCATAGTAAGGATCAAGTGCTTGATGTGTTTATTGAAGTTCATATGTTTGTAGAAAGGCAATCTGGTTCTAAAATTAAGATTCTTCGTACTGAAAATGGAAGAGAATATGTCAATAATGCATTTAATGCTTATTTGAAATCTTTTGGAATTAGATCAAAGACATCTCAAATACATCATCGGTGGAAAGCTGCAAAATGCCATTTTCATACATAAGCAAGACATACACAATTGGGCACAATCACCAAGAGAATGGTAAAAAGTGTGTTTGAGATCATTGTCCTAATTGTGGTGTGACCATGAAGAGATCACCGTAAATTTGTCAACCTCTTCGTGACCACACCACAATTAGGACAATGATCTCAAACACACTTTGTTCTCTTGGTGATTGTGCCCAATTGTGTATATCTTGCTTATGTATGAAAATGGCATTTTGCAGCTTTCCACTGACGATGTATTTGAGATGTCTGATTTAGATATGGCATGAGCTTAGTCGTAGAGTGAGACTAGGGAGTTGGACCATCTCAACCATGGTGTGCCTGCATATGTATATAGTTTTGTGTATTCATTAAAGATTTTCATTTAATTTTGAGCATTTTGGTTAGCAAATCAGGGGTGCGCTTTACATTCTTGTTGTTATCCAATTCACTTACTTTAGCTCTGTTTCTTTCTTCAGATTTGGGGTCTAGAGCTCCTCCCTAAGCAGAGATTGTTGGTTTTGTCTCCCCTGCTTTGGTTGGAGAGTTTCTTGCTATCTCTGGTAGTTAGACCACAGAGTTCAGCTTTTCTTAGATTCATTAAGCTTTTTATTTGTTGTGTAGTGTCTTTCTTGATATGCTTGATTAGGATAGTGTTTAATGTTTGATTTGCTAACCCTAATGACTAACATTTATTTCTTGAGCTTCTCTTTGTGTGTGTAGCAATTAAATAGGTTTTTCTAACTATCCTTCTTTTTGCAGAGCATCATATACATATACATGTTATATATGTATATATCTATATATCTACATATACATATATGACCAAATCCTATATATCATTTGGTTTGATTTTATTATTGGTTGTTTTCACATATGATATTATTATAATACCTAGTGTTATATCCCTATTTATTTTTGTTATCCAATTTTCATTTATATGTCAATTGCATTTAATAGGGGTTTTTTTGTTGTTAGCATCTTCATGCTTTGAGTCTAAATTTTAATATCCTGAAGCTTATTCCAGTCTTTTCTAAGGTCCTAGGTCCTTGTTGTTTTGGAAATCTCATTAAAAGGCTCCAAAAGGTTTCAAATGTACCTTATAAATGAAAAGAAGGGCTATATTCTTATGATTATATTGTAAGAACTTCAGAAAAGAAGCACATTCATGTGACTCCATGAAAGAAAATTTTTTTTGCAAAAGAAAATACTTTGGAGGGAAGGTCATTCAAGTCTTCAAATGCATGTTCTACATGTGACCAATGATTAACTTGAGTTTGAAGGAGTCAAACTTGGGTTTGACATAGCTGGACTTGGGTTTTCATGCAAATACCATGTTAGGGAGAGGGACCAGTAGTTGTGAGAGGTAACTTTGTCAACATGTATCCATCATGTGGAATATCATAATACCTCCAATTTTTTGAGAAATATAAAATGGACATTTAACTATCTAAAAATTAAGGTTTGAAGGCATGACTTTGTTACCAATTTTTTGACTTCAAGAGACAAAAAATAGAATTATTATATACCTCATGTCTTATCATGAATTTAGGAAAGTTTAGAGAAAGGATTTATTAAATACCTTGAAGGTGTCTATAAGGCTGAGCTTATTTAAAAGGATGAGATTTCACAATGCAAGGTTTGGAGGGAAAACAACTCACTTGAAAAGGCATTTTAATTCAAAAGATGTAAAGACAAATAAAATTCTTTATTTATTTACAAAAGTTTTCTAAAGGCCTCCTTCCATGTGATTATCAAGAAAATCAATTTCATGCATGTCTTGGAGGGACATAGAAAGCTAAAAATATAAGCTTTCATGTGATTTTAGGGCTTGCATTTTGTTTCAAATGAAAAGAACCATTTATAGCCAGTTTTTAGAAGTTATGCTAGGGTTCTGTTGGGTCTCAAATCAATAGATTGGATAGGTTCTAAGGAAATGCCAACTCCTATGATCAAACCCTCCAATTGACTTGGCCAACTTATAGAGTGAACCTATTCGGTTACTAACTCTCTCACTTTAGGCTCTGCAGGACCTAGGTGGGTATACCTACTCACTAGTTGTTCCTTCAACTAATGCTTTTTATAGCAGATTTAGTGTCTTGATCTGAATTCCCCCTATATCAGAATGGCATCAGTTCCTAGAATGGAGATATAGCAGATGAGTTCAAGATTGTTGTTGTAGAAGCTATTCGATCTTGGTGCTTAAAATTTATATATACACTATTGCTAATTTACCCTAGAATTCCTACTCAACTACTCCTATTATTCTTTATGTGAAAGTATGAATTGATGGGTTGTGTTTTATAGATGACCAGTGCCTTTCTTTGTTGTTTGCACTAGAAAGTCTTTATATTTCTTTAGGACTTATTGTGTAAACTTATGAGACAATTTTTAAACCCACCCCCTCTCGATGAGTCTGTCAATTACTATTTCTTATGAGCTCTACTTAGATGTCTTTATTGTAAATTGCTTGAATGAATTTAACTCTAACATTAAGAGACCATCCAAGGAAGAAATACGAGGAACAATTACAATTCTCAAGTAAATCTTTTATTCAAAGCTACAATATGAAACACAGAGTTTTACTGGAAGAACACAAGTAACCTTATCTCCTTTAGATAATATCACAAGCAACTGCCTGCAGAAAAATGTAGTGATCCGCAATGGTTCGAATCCACTTCAAGGATTCACTAAAATGCTTCATTTCAGTTTTCTACCTTATTGTTTATAGGTGGAAAGCCTAAGGTTCAATGTCGAACTTGGTTGCTCTGATACCATATGTAATATTCCATTAATTCTATACTTAAAGAAAATAAATTGTGATCTATATTAAGATAAAAAATTGAGCATTTCAAAATAAAACATAACTACTTCAGTTGAAGGAGAAAACTAACTAAATGTTCTTCAACATAATAAGAATCTAACTAATTTATCTAAAAGGAAGGTAATCTTTTAATGATAAAAAACATTGAACAAATATTATTAAGCTAATCAATATGAGAAAGGAATTCAAATGGCAAGTTTCATTTTTGAGGGAAGAGATAAAGGTTCAGAGGTTACAATTCATTTAACTTTCCAACTGAAACTTTTTGTATCAAGCCTCGACATAGTTTGGAATAGGGAGAGCATCATTAAGGGCTTCTCCATTCAATCGTAGACTTGCCAGTCTCCCATGCCCCTTCCAATTGGAAGAGACCCAACCCTTCATGAGGGTGCATTCTAAGGATTGGGTCTCTTTTACATCTGGCCATCTGATCTTGGTGTTCAAAACCTACACGCAACTAGTTAGTCACACACTATAGGTAACCCCTAACTATTATGACCATCTGACTAGTACGTGTATCTAGTTCATGTGATCTAACAATCACTTAGATAAAGCATCAGCATCTTGGACAAGGTTTTAACATTGCAAGCACTAATGCATTGTTAGTGTTTACCTCCCTTGCTTGACTTGTACATCCAATTCTTGAGCTCAACAAACTCATGAGTTACCAACCATCTAAACAAGCCATCTACTTAATGTGTACTAACAATAATGGTTATTAACGACCATCATATGATAAATAGAATACACTTGAGCCAACTAACTCACTGGTTTACTAACCAACTATCTAGCGAACTGCTTAATGTCTACTATGAATAACGGTCATAAATGACCATCATAAGATAATTAACACACACTTGAGCCAGTTGATTCATTGGTTACAAAACTTCTAGGTTTAGCTGATCCAATTCGTTACATAACAATCTCATGTCTACTGACATTAACGGTTTACAAGGACCTTCATGGGATTGTGACATAACCCTATAAGCCAACTGCTACAAATCCCCTATCTCTAACAAGCTTCAACTATCATCATGGAATTAAACCTAGTACAACATTGGTTCCCTTATTTAGCTAAATTAACACATCATATTATGACTCAGCAAAAAATACGGTTCTAATATATTTTTTTGTCTTTGTATATTCCCAAAAGTATGCATCTAATTGATGATAAGAATCCTTCTTCAGGTCTTACAACCATGGAGATTGGTTATAATCTGATTATAACTGATGTGCATTGATTCCAAGATGAACCATATTCGGTTGAACTATGAGTTAAGAGTGGAAAACAAATAAACATAGAATAGCTGCAATACTCGGCTATTATGCCCTCATGGGCTAACAATCATATTCTATAGTGAATTCTTTGAGGTTTCTACTCAACCATACTATGCACAAGATATGAATGCAGTGTTCAATTTTCTTATGAATAAGGTAAGACAGTGTATTCGATGAAAAGTAATAGAATATCGTCATGATTTATATCTGTGAATAAATTTATCTTCCTTAAGTTCAAGACTTGATAATGAATGAGTAAATCATTTAGGCTCTACAATTTATCTTAACAAGAAAGATCATGAACATGCAATAGCTATACATCGGCTACTCAAGGTAGAATTTACACGGCTATGCAAGACTAAATAATCACAGTTAGGCATGATAGTATGTTCACAACTATCAGAGCAAGATTCTTTTCAATTCATTTTACTTTTTCTTTTAATGAGTAATATTTCCACTGTCAATTAGTGATACACGATTAACCTCTGCATTTCAGTCAGATATGAAATAGATACATACCTGATGTGAGAGGAAGTGAGGAAGGAAATACCCCTCAAATGCAACATTTGCACGACTATGATAGAAGAGAATCTGGAACAGTCTTTGTTTCCTCCTTTCCCCACTACTAAAAGTTCACATATGCAAAGGAAAAACAACTGACTATATTATATATATTCTCCAAAATAGTACAGTGGTAAGCCTGAGTCTATAATCTACTCCTTTCTCTAAATTTCCTACATATTACAAAAGCTCCCTCCTTTATATGAGAGTATACATTATCACCAAGCGTCGTGGCTTTTCAACATATAATCGTCAACTATCACTTTTATTTCGAACATTACTTCGACTAGGTATTTTCTCCCTTCATCAAAATGTTGTATTCGGTCACTATGGCTGTCTCCTCACCAATACCTATCTAATATCCATTGGGTTTTTATGTCGAAGAAACCTTGGGCTTCGGTGACCTTCTTTATTTTTCAACCGAAATACCTCTCCCATTGATATCACTGTGCCCTATTGATGAATGGATCTATTATCTCACCAAAGCCTTTCTTTATCCTCTGTTGTCATCTTCCACCAATAAAGTTATATCAGCGAAATAACACATATTGGAGACATGCCTTTTATCCTCCTCGAAACCTATTTCCTCATCGATATATATCTGATGTCCATCGGGTTTCATGTCAAAGAAACCTTGGGCTTCGGTAACTTCCTTTATCCTTCCATTGAAACACTTTTTCTATCGACATCACTACACTCCTTCGATGAATGGGTCTATTGTTTCATCGAGGCCATCTTTCTTTTGATGATTTGCTTCCACTATCATCTTTCATCGATGAGCTCATTAGTAATCTTCCTCGATAAAGTTGCATTGTTAAAACCACACATATCGATAACATGTCTTTTAGCCTCCTCGAAACTCATATCCTTATCGATATCTTTTATCAATGTAGCTTCCTTCTGTTTGATCGATACCATTCTTTCGATAAGAACGCTCTTTCGATAAGTTTCCTTCATGTTGCGCCAATGGTATTATTTCCTCGGAAGCCTTTTCCCATCGATGAAAACCGTCTCTGCTTTCTTCGATATCCTCTTTTGGTGGAATCATTGCTTTCGATGAGTCCCTTTCAGAGTTCATCGGTGTTACCTTTCCTTCTATACCCTTTTTATATCGATGAGACATCGCTGGATCTCATTGATACTTTGAATTTTGAATATTTCGATAGAATGCTATTAGACTTGTTCGATAACTTATGGGTTATTACGGTATCAATGAAAATGATGATTTCTTCCAAAGATAGATGGCTTCTATGATTTAATCTCTCAAATCAAGATATTTTACTTAATTCAGATTTGATGCTCAACAGGTTCCACAAGCTACACCTTCAGTTTATGTCCTAGCACGTCACCGCAAGGAGGAAGGTTTATAAGAAAAGGACTGTATGCAATAGTCAAAGGGTTACCTCAAAGTTTGAATGAGAGGTTTGCCTCTTCGATGAAGGAGTTTCATAAAAATATGAAGAGAATCCATAAGGACATTTACAAAGCACCTCATGCCAACACCATGCAAACCACACGCAGAGTTTAGGCATGATAGAAGTTAGCATCTAAGCTTCTGGAGAGAAATTGTCATAGTCATAACAGTAGATATCCACATTTGGAGGTAGGGTTTTCAGAACCCTAT
Organism: Cryptomeria japonica; assembly: GCF_030272615.1. NCBI lineage: Eukaryota > Viridiplantae > Streptophyta > Pinopsida > Cupressales > Cupressaceae > Cryptomeria > Cryptomeria japonica. The sequence continues at coordinate 3,230,122 of NC_081407.1, read as the reverse complement.
TTTAGAATTTTTAGTATCTTATTGTTTAAATCATGCATTGGATACGCCTACAGTAATGACTCAAGCAAAAGTCGGGTTAAAGGAGAAATTTGATTATCTATAAAAAATTATATAGTTTTAGCTTTGTGTTATGACAACATCTATAAGTTTGTCAATACTTTCTTGCTCACCATAAGGGTTCCACATATTATTTAAAAGGGTTGATTGTCTTGCTAGATTTTCTTTTTCCTTGAAGTGAGCAAATCCCTAGGTCTCTTTTGTTCCCTAGGATAGCTTAGAAAGTACAGTCATGCAAAAGTCATTGAGTGAAATCTTCAAGAGTTTTTAATCCCAAAACAAATCTCAATCATAAATAGAAAAGGTGCAATAGTAGGATTGACACAAACCAGATAAAGATCAAGTACGGGAAGTAGTGAGCAAGGTCTTTTACATATAGGGTAATAAAAGTAATGAATAGTGGCCCAAAATTATTCAAAAGGTTAAGAAATAGAGCAAGCTCGAGAGTCAAATTCAAAAGACAAAGACATCATATGATCATTGAGCAGTGATCTGAAATGCAAATTATAGCAAGGTATTGTGACTATAAGATAGAAACCATCCTAGGAGCCTCCAATATATCAGAAGTTGAGAAAGTAGCAAGCTTACTGTAGAAAGATAGTGATCACTATAAAGTTGCAGTCAAGTTCAAAGCATTGATTTGTGGGAACAAAGGGTTTCATATGGGGATAGAGAAGTCTCATGAAATATCATGACAATCATAATCATAATCTAAAGAGTAGTCAAATCTTCAAGATAGATTGGTGATAGTGTAGTCATTCATTAATTGTTTTGGACATTTCAAGCTATGTTTTCCTAATAGATGGTCAAGTATAGAACAACAACACTCAGAAAATACAGTCTAGAGAGATTGCAGTCTACAGTAAAGCCAGTAGGCAGTCATACCTAGTACCAAATAAAATGACAATAATCAAGTCTACTGAGTAAAAAAGAGCAGGGTATAAGTTTCTAAAAGGTCTTTTCAAACCTTAACAACAAATAACACGTTATTGTTGTAGCATTGTCAAAACTTGACAATAACAACACCTTATAACCTCAAGAGGCATAGCAGTCATAGGGCAACTCATGTCAAATGTGCAAATCAATACAATAAATAATCTTAGTTTGTAGCCCTATAGCATCATAATGCAGTCCTTGACCAAGTATGCATACAAGAAACATCTAGTTCTATTCAGGCACAAGCATCAAAGTCAGAGGTTATGACAACTAGTCAAAAACATCAAGTACAAAAAGGTTAGTCTTAGTCACTAGAACACAATTTGCAACATGCATTAGGAGTTGTCCTCCTTACAAATAGTGCAACATTAAAAAGGTATTATCAAAGCTACAACCACAATTCAAAGAGGAATCTTACAAAGATAGGACAAAGCTAGGTACAGTCATAAGTCAAGGCAAATACATAGTTGAAACTCAGTCCAAAATAGTGAAGTGCAACAAATGACATGAGAAGTCTAAAGAAGTATTATAGCAATCATGAGTCAAGGATTAATGAAGAGATTTTTTGCATCCATGATACAATCCTTAAAAGCATCCACGATACAATCTCAAACACACTTTTTAACGTTCTCTTGGTGATTGTGCCCAATTGTGTATGTCTTGCTTATGTATGAAAATGGCATTTTGCAGCTTTCCATCGATGATGTATTTGAGATGTCTTTGATTTAGATATGGCATGAGCTTAGTCGTAGAGTGAGACTAGGGAGTTGGACCATCTCAACCATGGTGCGCCTGCATATGTATATAGTTTTGTGTATTCATTAAAGATCTTCATTTAATTTTAATCAACTAAAGAGCAATATTCATGACTTACAAGTAATAAAAAAACTTACAAGGATGAGGCATATTCATTACTTACAAGTAATAAAAAAACTTACAAGGATGAGGCATATTCATAACTTTTGCAGTCCTACATTGGATATCAACACTAGAAGCAACTCATATTGTTCGTGTACAGACAAGATAATATGGGAGTTCATTATACCCAGCAACTTGTGGTGTTGTTGTTCGTGTTGGCTCTATTGGACCCTGCAATTAAGATTCAATATTCATTATTCAATAAGATTAACTGTGCAACATAATGAAATATTGAAAAGTGTGTTATCTTGTTGAGCTTCACTTGGTTTCGAGAATAGTTTAATATTCTCTAGTTAACAGGGCCAACCATGTGAAGGTGGAAGCTCATTTGGCCCTCCCCCCCCTAACATCACTCTAAATTCCTCGTTAACATCTTATAACATTCATTCATTCATTCTACCATTAATAAAATATAGCATTCATTCATTAATATCACATAACTTTCATTAACACATAACATTGATTAACATTAATTAACACGCAACATTCATCAATATTAATTAACACATATCATCCATAACCATTAATTAGCACATAATTACATTCACTAACACATAAAAATCAGTCATTATCAAATAAGTTAGATTACAATCATTTCTTTCTTTGTTTTTTCTTTGAAGCTATGAAAAGACTAAGTGGAACATCGGTTTATTCATCATTTCCCCCCTCTGTAGATGTTCTACCAATTGCTCATGATCTCGATGTATGTCTAGTCCTATACTGAGGATGAGGATGCTGAAGCAAAGGGGGGTCCTCTGCAATAACAAAGAAATGGGTTAAATTCAAAAAAAAAAATTATTATTGTTACAAGTATTTCATTAATTTAGAGAACATAACTGTTGTGGCCACATTATTTTGTGTAGCCTCAACCTCAACATGCTGAACACCCTCTAGATCATCTAGAGTTGAAATACTAAAGGTTACATTAATGCTGAACACCAATTGTAATTATATTTGTTTTAAGCAATAAGAGTGGTCCTCTTTACCTTAGTGGGGAACATCACGTTCTTGATGTTGTGTACCCAGATCATGCTCCACTTGCTCACCACCGACTACATGCTCTAAAATATTAACAAAAAAGGTTACATTAATTACTACTCTAATTACAAATTAAGATGTTTAATTGTATTAATAGCTAAATAAATAAATTTGAATAGCAAATGATTACCTCCACTACTGGGATGCACATCCAGACCTTCATGTGTAGGTGGTGTTTCACAATTAGCAGGCTGCATTCCAATGACATGCACATTGTTATTATTGCTTGCTTATTTAAAACAAATATAGTCACTTTATGTTGGAAATCAACATCAATTAGATTATTGGTAAAGTATTCAATTTGAAACAACTTCCATTTAGCATATTTACCTGTGTGACGGATGCACTCGAATGTTGTGTATGCACACTCAATTCTCGTAGCCGATCAGCCACGGCTGAATAGCCTTGCTGGTAGGCAATTCTCTTGTCATCTTCTGTGGGTGATTTATTGAATTCAGAGCCTTGCATTTTTGCTTGGTACCGTGAATTTTTCTTGCATTGTTTGATAAAAAAAAACCGTTTGCAATTTATTAATATTTTGATGCAATATTTCGTTTACATGAGATACTTACAATTCATGTAGCAAGTTTCATGTAATCACCAGAGCCGAGTTTGTGTTGCTCGTGCTTTTCTTGCCTTGCCTTGGTTGCCTTTGACGTGTCACTCAGTCTATAAAAAGTTTGAAATATGTTAGATTATATAAATATAAAGAGTAATTAATTAGTACATAATTACATTCTTAATAGTATCCCGTACCTTCTTCTGGCGTCTAGTGGTGTATTTCCTTTTTTCCTTTCAATTTTCTCCTTGGCATCCAAAATCAGGTCCTTCCACTCCCTCTCTGGAATCATGGGGGGATGCTCGTACTTTAGGCTCCTCTCCAAATGGGTCTTGTATTGGTCTCTCACATACTTTAGATATGTGCCAGCTTTTTCAAGGAGCTTGGTTTTGTCAAAGGTGTCATTTCCAAACCACTCAACCATTTGGTTTGTCAATTCATCTTTTAACCTTTTTTCTTGGTCATTCCACCTTTTAAAGCAAAAACAAACCTGTTAGATTTAGAAATGAACTGAAGCTACATTTATTACACTTCAAGAAATGGATCAAAGGAAAACTATTCTAGCAATGATATGAAATCAAAAGTGGATTAGGGTTAGTTCACATATGATGTACCACCTTTTATGTATGGTGGGCCCAAATATCTGCAATGCAATGTCACTAAGATGTTTCTAGAAAATATCATTGCCTGCAAAAAATTCATGGGATCATTAGTCCAAAACGAGTGATCATAAAGTAAATTACAATTAGAGTATATATAATAATAATTTTAAAGTACCTGGAACCTTTTGTATCTTTAAGGGAATCATTTCTTCGTCGCTCAACACCAATGTGGCCTGCAACATTCTCATACTAGCAATACAAGAAGATCCAAGAAATGATGGTATGTTATCAGCAGTAGTCACCTCTGGCACATCCTCATGTGCATCTCCTCCTACAAAAAATGAATCCACTATGAAATGGCATTAGAATTCAAAAAAGAATGCTTGAAGGGAAATAAACACCTGACAGAAGATAGAGCAAAAGAGGGATCTACCAATAGTGGGCGAGCCAATATGACGTGCACTAGAGGATGTTTGCATGCTACATCTTGCCGACATTGCAGTCGGCAATAGAGGTGAGGGTAACCTCTGATGAGGCGGTGGCGACATTTGCACAGTAACATTGACAACACCTAAAGAATAATACATTAAATATATCAAACATTAAATATATGAAAAGTGCAAGAATTGTAAACAAGGATGAACCTTTATTTTGAAAATTGACAGTATCAAGTATGATGTGTTTTGGGTACTCAGAGTGATAAGCCAAGCAAGTGATAATATAAGAAAATTGCCATCACCTGAAGATCCTGCAACACCCTGATCGTGGGAACGACTTTGATGAGGGCAGATAAATTGTTGTAAAAACAATACGTACATATTTTAGTTAATGACATAAAAGAGAATAAAATATAAACCATTATTGAACTTTTGTTATAATTAAAGCTTTCATTATTGCTTACTTGCAAGTTATCTACTGTCTGAAGCAATAATTCCACCCTCTTTCATATCTCATCAATGATAGGATGCACGACTGCCAAAGCAACAATCTCTTTTCTAATTTTTATAAGAGGCATTTTAAAGAATTTCATAAGGTCTGTGGGATCTTCAGGGTCATCATCGCTTAACCCTAATGATTCCACATCCCTAGAAAGGTGCTCAGGTACTGCAACTCCCTTTCCCTTTCCCCGAACATCCGTCTATGTCAAGAATATCATTAACAATTACAAAATTAGTATAAATCATTAAAAAAAAGAACATAATAATGTAACAGTTTGCTTCTATCTAATTTGTACAATTACAATGAGGTTTACCTGCTTGGTAGAAGTGTCGCAAGCTACATCTCTGTCTGCGATATGTGATGGATCCATGTTGGTCTGTGACAAAGAAAAAATATAAAAAACGTTAGCAAAATTAAACCAATAGACTTAGCAAAAAAACTTCATAATAAAATGGTATATTGGATTCATTAATTGGAGGTTGGTTAATTTAAATGGTATATAGTACGTACCACCCCCATGATATTAACTTTGTTTCTATCTATATGATTCAAACTATAACCGATTAGAAGCTCTTCGCCTGCACTTATTGCTTTTATCGCACATACAAATACATGATTTCCCTCGTGCGCCTCAAATATGCAATTGGGTTGTTTATTAGTTGACCCAAGTCGCGTACTATTTATAAAACCTGCAATATTCCCTGTTTCTTTTGGCCGACCATCAATGTATACAACCACTCGTTTACTTTGATCATTATCTTTCTATTGTATATAATTTGCTGACAATGCATACCTATGCATACTTTTTTTATATTTGACAATCTCCATCAATTATGCAACTCTATTGTAACAAACCTTTATGTCGTCCATGGAAAATAAGCCTAAACCATGTAACGATGAAGGTGCTATGCGATATATCCTATCGTTAGCACAAAAATTGGTGTTTATTGGAGGAAGTTCCTTGGGCACCCATTATTTCTGTAGATGTTTGTACCTCAGTGGCACCTCAATGTCGCCTTTGGTCTCATCATCATAAGAACATGACCCCCTTTGAGCAAGGAAAAATTTCATGCGTTTATTGAATTTTCTTCTAATCTTTTGACCTCTTGTTGATCTCCCTATTGTAGACCTACTACATGTGTCACTTTCATTTTCTATTACTGCATTTTCCTCACTTGATGAAGACAAATTTGACAAATACCTATTTGGGGGTACCTGCACTCCATGAAATGAGAGAGTTAATTGGTAATGAGAGAAATTTTGCAAATGAGGGTAATGTTGATGAAGAAGTCAACCCTAAAGTTGATTTTGGGATGAAAATTGGAATAAGTCCAACCAGGGCCTCAAGTGTTGACAACTGTATTAGATTTTTTGCTAATGTCGAGGTTTGAAAAACTGAGGAAGTTTGTTTTCCAAGTAATTTAAAAAAAATAAACTATTTCTACAGGGTGCATTGACTAGTTATACCTGTCCATCCATGAGACTGTGTAGGATCCTCGTCAAAGGGGTTCAGGGTCCTGTACAATGTAGACTATGCAGGATCCTCAACTAAATGGTTGACGATGTCTATAGTCAATGACCTGTTCCCACCAAGGGTGACAACATCACACAGGGACTATACCTGAAATCAACACCATCAATTGAGCATCATAAGCATTACTAAATTTGTAAGTTGATAAACAATAAATACATACATATCATAAGCATCAAAAGCATCACATGATGTGTCATCATATATGTAATTGAGCATCACAATTAGCATCACATATCATGTGTCATCATAAACATGTAATCCATCACATATGTATCATAAATCACCATCCATCACATAGGTAATAAACAATCCACATTCTATAAATAAACACAAAGCTCAAAAAATGTCACATGCATCATCATAAACATGTGATCCATCACATATGTATTTTAAATCAACATCCATCACATAGCTAATAAACAATCCAATTTCCATAAATAAACACAGTTTAAAAATTGTCACATAAATAGTCACTCTCCCTATCTCTGTCTCCATATTAAAAGGTGCATCATGAATTAATTACGTAATGGCATTAGAATTCAAAACATAATGAATTAATTATGTAATTTTTTTTTAATCAAGAAGTCAATATTAAATAGATAATATACTAATCGCATACCTCATACATTTCATTCTTCATCATCATGAACATCAAGGTCATCATCGCCAACATTATCATCATCATCATCATCATCATCATCATCATCATCATCATTGTCGTTATCATCAGCATCATCAACATCTTCGCCATCATCATCACCATCATCACCATCACCATCACCATCACCACCATCGCCATCACCATCACCATCACCATCACCATCATCATCATCATCATCATCATCTTCTTCTTCTTCTTCTTGTTCTTCTTCATCGTCATTGAGAAACTATCAACCATGATCATCATCCACTTCATCTTCTACTTCTTAGGTATCTTCTTCTTCCATCATATTATATTTTATTGGCCTTCCTCTTGGATCATGTCTAACAACAAATGACCAACCCGGTTTATGTGGAACCTCTAAGTAAAATACTTGCTCACATTGGCTTGGAAGAACATAGGGCTCATCCCCAATTGGTTCAAATGACCTTGTATTTAGCATTATAAAACCATTATCATGTTCAATAACAGTTCTATCAGGATCATTTTTATTCAATCTTAGCTTGTACCATTTGACAACGAACAAAACTAATTTGAAGGAATTAAAGTCACACTCAAGCATATCATCCAAAATGCTAGCATATTGATTTTGAGACTGTTGAGGATGAATGTCATTTCTTGATGAAATATTTGTCACCTCAAAGACTGCAATGATGCCAATCATGTGTTTTCATCCCTAGCCCAAATTCACTTTTCTTTGATATGAGATTGTTTATGTTCGCCGCAAATCCTTTGGGAAATTGAATTTTTTGTATGACTTCTTTTATAGCATTACTTTGCTGGTCTGTTAATAACCAAGGAAGTTCACTTATATTAATTTGGTCTCCATGGCTATTTGATTGAATGACATTTATCATTGCATGATTGGAATCCTGAATGTCACTACATATTTTGACAATTATTTCTTTGTCACGCCTTCCATCCAATATTTTCCATACTATCTTTGTTATATTCTTTCCAATATGCATACTATCAAACAAATGAACAATTTGTAACTGCTCATAGTAGGAAAACCTACTAAATTGTCAGGGATAACTTTTTAGTCCCTTAGGAAGGTGGTTATTTATGCCTTCACGACCTTCATGATCATCAATCACATCATCAATAAACAAAACAAAATAGAAAAGATGTTTTATGACAAACCAATAGATGGAATGGCATTACCTTGACAATTAATTCTATTATATTCCACCTTCCATAGGTGAGGTGTCATTCTTTGTGGCTTTGATGTATTCTCTTCTTTCCCATTGAAAAGATGTTTTTTAGTATTTCGATACTTATGATTTTTGTGTAGAAAGTGCCTATACTCATCAAACACCTACTTTCCTAAACTTTTTGAATGACGAGATTTCATCTTTGGACCACAAACAGGATATGCAATTTTTCCCTTTGTTTGAAGACCTACAAGATAATGTATAATTGGATTAAATATGATAATTTTTTGAATTATAATGTTCATGCACAACTTAAACACTATAACATACCACAAAAATGTGTTAGCCCCGAGGCATCGTGTATTGTCCATAGAAGCATCACATGGAATTAAAATTGTCTTTGTCCTATTGGTCTAGAGACATCATACATAGTGACACCATTCCATAACTCCAGCAACTCATTGATAAGAGGCTCGATATATACATTCTATAAAGCGGAAAATCGAACCCTAGGTGTTTCCCCCACTCCAAGGAGAGAGAAAGGAGGTCACTAGGGTTGACGGTTTTCACTTAGGAGAGGCTTTACATTCAAAAGAGGGGTTGAAACCCACAAGATCCAATCCCACACAATGCAGGATTGAATTCTAAATGAGTTTCAAGCGTTGAGACATCAAGGATACCCTCTTTTGTAAAGAATGTAGATAGAAGGATTGAACTAGGAGTGCATGCAAAGTAAGAAAGATTAGCTTGTAAATGGAGATAGGGACACGGGATGAAGCTACGGACCTGAAATTAGCAGTAAAACGTCGAGATGATGCTATTCTACAAATTTGAGCAAAATTTGATGGGACGATGGCGCCTGGAGTGCACACGGTCCTCCAAAAAATCCGCGAAACGAAGCGGGATCTGTTTGTCTCTGCACAAGGATTCTAGATCTTCAATTACAGCCGCGTACCTGCAACCTACACACAGAAAAGAGAGGATGATAGGGGGGTTAGGGATTAGGGGTTTGCCTTTAGGTCAAACCCCAGTTTTGGAATTAACCAAGAAATGAGAATGTTGTAAATGTAAATGTTTGTAATGTAAACAAGTACTGATACCTTGTTGTAAGAATGTTTGTATTCTTACATGCGAAGGTGTAATGATGTTGTATGTTGTATGTTGTAGATGATCTCCTCTTCAATGGTTGAATCCTTGTCTTGAATGCAACACTTAGCCTTGAATGGAGACTTAGAATGCTCAATTGCTTGAAGGAATGCTTGAATGCTTGAATGTTTGAATGTTTGAATATCGCTTCCGCCTCTTGCACACATATGTTTTTTTTTCTCTTTTTTTTTGGGAGAGGAAATGTAGTTTATATACTTGTCAATTAGGGTTAGGAGACTGATTTTTCTAACCTTAGGCTGACCTAGGAATATTATTTTCCGAATTGCAAACTTAAAGACCTGATGCCCAAACAAGAGACTAGGCCCAAAATAGGGCCAGGGACCAGGGCGCTGGGCGCCATGGTCCTGGGGGACCAGGGCGCTAGGTGCCATGGTCCTGAAGGACCAGGGCCCTGGGTGCCATGGTCTTGGGGGACCAGGGAGCTAGGCGCCATGGTCCTGAAGGACCAGGGCGCTGGGCGCCATGGTCCCACCTCCCGGGACACCAGGGTGCAAGGAAGGATTAGGCCAAGGTGCAGAAATATGCAGTTTTTGATGTCGCAAACAGATTTCGGGATCTCCATTCAGGTTCAACGTTGCGCCGCCATCGTGAAGACCCAAATGCAGTCAAAATTGCAAGTGTCACAATTTTAGGATGCTACACATTCATATCTTTAACTTGGTACTTACCTAATCGAATGAAAAAAAAACATTACATAATTATATGACCATTTTACTGCAATATTTATAATTAAATTTAGATGACTATATTTAAATGATAAAATAACTGGAACAATCATTGCCAACATTATCTGCTCCCTCTTTATTGACATCCATGGAGGAATGTTATTGTTGATAACAAAAACAGGCCACACTGAGTAAACAGATCTCATCTCTCCAAATGGATTGACACCGTCCGCTGCCAATGAAAGCCTGAGATTACAAGGTTCTTCTTTAAAGTGTGGCCACTTTTCCTCTACGTCCATAAATGTTGAACCATCCGTAGGCATTCGAATAATGTCATCTCGACTTCTATTGCGTGCATGGTAATCCATAAATTGTGCCAAGCTAGTGCACTTGAATAATCATTGCATACGTGGAATAATGGGAATATAGCGAAGAACCTTGAGAGGAACCCTTTTTGTTATTTGATATGTTTGATATCTACTAATATGACATTTAGGCCATTCAGTTCGAAATTCATGTTGTTTGTGATATATATAATGATCATTGGGACAAGCATCTATTGCTTGATACTCCATTCCAATATCTTTCATAACGACAGATAATTCTCGGTATGAGTGAGGTAGAATATTTGATGGTGGTAACAAAAACTCACCTATCAATCTACAACAAAAAAATATAATTTGTTATAATAAAGAATATTAATGGTACAACATGATTCACAGTTTATTATGACATATATGACATACCTTAACATATGTGACATTGTTATGTTGGATAAACCATTAATAACCTTCAAGTTCACCAACAACAATACAATGGAGAGAAGAGTTGCTTGCGAGCCTTCGTAAAGGGCCTTAGATGCCTTCTCAAGTAGAGGGACATCATGAACAACATCAAGGTCATCTTCATCATCATGATCAGCTGCGTGAGTACTAAATGAGTTATGGATCAATGTATTTGTACCATCATCTTCAATTGTGTTTTCTAGCTCATGATCGTCATCTTCCATGGGATCATTATCTTCAGCTTCGATATTCACACCTCCATGTTCATCCACTTCGAAAACCATAATCTCAGGGTTGTGTTGATCCATACCATGTGCTCCAGGGTGCTTGACCTATATAAAATTGATAAAAATAAATAAACCATGATCACGATCTCATCATCATGTGATTTATTATGTATATAAATTGTCAAAATGATATAATGAAAAAATTACCAATGGATGATAATCATGTCCACCTTCAATGTGACCATGCAGCCTACAATGTTTCTTCACTGTTTTGATTAGAAGTCTTCTAGTCTTTAACCCCTTACAAATTTTGCACGGACAATAACATTTTCCATCACCTTTTCTTTTCAAGTTAGACCACAATCTAGCAATTGTCTCCTTATTTTGTTGTTCATTGATATTGTCTGACATGGTCTTCTTCACAGGCAAGAAAATAGAAAATATCATCATTGAACAAAGAATCTTATTGAATTTAGATTTCTATTTTTCTTATGGTACATCACACAACATGGAAAACAAGAAATACTCAATAAATAACAGGATTCATTGATCTAGTATTATCACAATCTGCACTTGGCCTTCAATATTTTCTCCTCCTAACACTGTTTATCCATTACCTATCAAGTACACAACTCTAAAACTCATGGCTATTAAAATACATAAGACAACATTGTAGCATCTTATAATCATTTGTTATAAAACCAAAGCACTTGGGAGTGATTCTTTTGTTTGTCACAGTCTAGGAAAACGGTGTCTACTGGAGCCTTGAATAACTGACTAGAAAGATTTTTAATTCCTTTTCTTTTTCCTTTCGATTTTTCACTGTCACTTCCATCCTCCGAGTCAGATGCCCTCGCCCTTTTCTTTCTTCTGATTTTTTCATACTCATTGTCATGCTTTGAATTATTTTTCTTTCTTGGTGACTCCTTATTGCTCTCACTGTCAATTTCACTCTCAGAATCTGAGTCTGATGTATCAGAATCTGACGAACTTGATGAACTAGAAGAATCGTCATTAGAGGTAGATTCATCTGACTCAGGAATAGACTTTTGTTGTTGCATTACAAGCCCTGGCATATTCTTCAAATACTCACATAAAACCTCAGTGATACCACCGAGACCAATAGAAGTAAAGAAATTGATAGCAAACCGTGAATTTTTGGGATTGTCCTTTGGAGAAATTGAATCAAAAGACTCCTACATTATTGGATCGTTCAACCTTTCATTAAGCAACAATATACCAAGCTGCTCTGCCAGCTCCTACAAGAGAATATTTATAAAAATACGGGAAGAGGAAGTAGTATCTTCCTTTTTCAGACGTATATAAGCAAGACAATGCCATGGAAGAGCATATGTGCCAAGTAAGTGGGCCAAAAACTTTGCAACATTACACAGCTTATTTGTTTCCAGTCTATGTATCATAGAATACTGTTGTACAAAACACTTATCAAAAAAATCCTCATAAATTTTATTGATCATACAGAATCTTTGCCCAAGAAGACCATAATAACGAAGGTATGTTCTCTCTTGACCAGGTTCAAGCTTGATCTTTAGTAGCTTGTGACCAGCTTCCTCAAAATCAACACTTGACATGATTGTCAAATAAATTGTGCATCTTAAATTGACCAAGTTTGTCTCTGTCTCATCCTGTATTCTTAGTGCTTCCTCACCTCCTCTTCATCATCATCATCATCATCTAAATCATCACCTGAATCATTCTCCCTTTCTGCTTCATCTGAAGAAGCATCTCCAAGGATATCTTTCTTCAGTTTTTCATAGGTTGCCTCATGCTCTAAGAAATCGGGATCTGGCTTGAAAACATCCAAACTAGCTTCTTGATCAAGTTCATCTTCTAAGAAAACTTCATGTGTTAACTGATCTGGATGCATAGCTGGATGACCCTCGAACTTAGCTTTGCGAATTGCAAAAAGGCCTTCAATTAAAAACCGTACTCATTTGTCAATTTGCCCCTCATGGAGAATACCTCTAAATCTTTCAAAAGTCCCATAGAGACCTTTGGGTGAAAGGTCTTGCAACAAAGAACCACATTCTTTCATGAACCAAACAACAACCTCTACACTATCATTTGTGGGGTTCTCTAGTAAAAGGGTGAGAAGTTCCAAGGCAATGATCTCATGTGCAACTTGTTGATTCACTAAATGAGCTATGAATTTGGTTGTTGCTATCAACATGTGCTTGTCATTGCATTTTTATGCCCTCTTAAGCTGCAAAAAAATTCTTCACAAAAGCAGATTGCCAACTTCAGGAAATTTTGTATTTACCACAGTAACCAACGCAGCAAAAACATCTGTAAATCTAGGGGATGCCATTTGGGATTTCATACAAGACCTATAAAATAGACCCCTCCCACGGATGAGATTCTCTGCAAACAATTCTAGAATGATGTTCTTGATGTTTGATGCATTTACCTTGTTTACTAACCCATTGATACTCTTCTGAAGGGCATCCCATGTCATGCGCCGATATTCCACACTGCTCTTGTCTTCCACATCTTTCATCATTTGAGCCAGCTTAAATGGGGGAATGTAAACACCCCCACTTATTCCAACACCCTTCTCAGCTCCTCTGACAACACCTTCACCATTCCCATTCTGAGATGGAGCAGACACAACACCAGAAGTTTTTACTTCCACTACCTCTTTGTCCCTCTTGTTTCCAGAAGCCCCTTTACCACTTAATTCATGCTTATTTCTATACATAAACCCATCAGGAAGCATGAGTTTTTGCATATAAGCTCACCCAAATATTTTACAGTTATTTTTCATCAAGATTCCCTCAGGAGCTGGTAGATCCTGCTTCCATACTTTAATTCTGTTTTCTCAAAGGACAATCCTAAAAATCCATGCATTGCAAACAAATTTTTACACCTTTGTTGGTTGTGGTGGCGTCACAGAGAGTTTACATCAATAAATGAAGAACATGCCAATGCTTTTACTACAGCAGTAGAAGTCTATCTCTTATTCAATATCTCTAGTGAAACCCCCATGATCTTTTGTTGGAGTAGAATTTGTTATACTCTAGAAAGGGTCTTGTCCTTTGTTGATGGGATATTCATCTACCTCAAGAAATAATTGTTCTTTTCTCCAACAAGAAGTGGAACTAAATGAAGATCTAGAACCATGAAATGAATCCTCAAAAGGATTACTATAGTTAGTTTTGGTAGATAATGATCTGGGTAAAATACTAATGTGGCTTTAGGAAACATTATGTACTAGCTTAGCATACTCTAACAACTTTGGTGCGACATGCTACATCTAATTAAGTCTCCATTGGTATCTCTATTGTGTTTATGGATTGGGATTCAATGTACTCTTTTTATACACAAATTTTACTTTCAACTGAGGAGGTTTGTATGTACTTACTTGTCTTTCAATTGTATCCCTATTTCAAGAATTTCTTCTATCAACAAATCATTTGTTGTAAGTTGTACAAGTGGAATCTTGAACATGCCTTCCATGCTAGCCTTGTTGATATGTTCAACACCCTCACTATTTCATTGAAGAGTGAGTAGTAGGGATAATCTACGACACTTACAGAGGTTTTGCAAGAGAGATAAATAGACCTAAATATTATGGCTTAATAATGATCAATAGGTAAACAGATAAGAAACTCTCAATATCAAAATGACTTTCTCAATTGTCTTTACTAGAAATGGATAGATCTGCTAATAATGGCTTTATGACTGTATGTCAAGTTTAGACTCAATCCAAGAAGAGATAGAACTAATATGCGATATCTAGATTTATGATCTCTATAGTATAACAATCCCATAATTGTGTTTCCACGCATCTATACCACAACACAAACATCATGCTAGTGTTCGGCTATAGCAATTGATATCCTAATTATAGAATGTGAAATATGCACATAACTATGAATAAAGATTAATAAAAACTAAGAAAGATGCTTATTGCAAACATAAATGACTAATGGACAAGAATTGAATTCATTGTAGATAGTTTTGAATATCAAATTCACTTATTTGTGTGCATTTATTAACTCATGTACTTGTGGCCAACCATTTATCTCTTTCATAAATTAAACACTTATTAATAACATTAAATGGCTGAGTAATTATGTTTTAGTTGAAATTGAAAATAAAATATTTTATTTCAGGACACCTCACACTATTCCCTATCATATTTTAGACTCTTGGTTTTGTTAGTAGTGGTTTGATGTTTTTGGAATGGATCATTGCATTTCTTTAGTTACGTTTGCCAGCATACTCCCAACCTATGCCAAAATGGGAGCTTTGGAACAGGGTATGGACATCCATCAAAGCATAAAAGATAGAGGAATTTTGTCAGATGTAGTTGCAACTGCTCTGTTAGCATGTATGCAAAATATGGAAGCATAGACAAGGCATGGGAACTGTTTGACGGATTGCCTCAAAGAAATGTGGTTTCTTGGACTGCAATGATTATCGAATATGCACAAAATGGATTTATTGAGAAGGCTTTAGAAACTTTTAAGCAAATGCAATCAGTAGGTGTAAAGCCAAATTTCATGACCATTGCTACTATCCTCCCTGACTGTGCCAAAATGGGAGATTTGGAACAGGGTATGGACATTCATCGAAGCATAAAGGATAGAGGAATTTTGTTAGATGTTGTAGTTGCAACTACCCTGGTGGACATGTATGCAAAATGTGGAAGCATAGACAAGGCACGTGAACTATTTGATAGAATGCCTACAAGAAATGTTGTCTCGTGGACTGCAACGATTGCTGGATATGCACAAAATGGATTTGTTGAAAAGGCTTTAGACACTTTCAAGCAAATGAAATTGGAAGGCATAAAGCCAAATTCCACAACCTTTGCCAGCATCCTCACTGCCTGTGCAAAAATGGGAGCTTGGAACAGGGTATGGACATCCATCAAAGCATAACGGATAGAGGAATTTTGTTAGGTGTTGTACTTGCAAATGCCCTGCTTGAAATGAATGCAAAATGTGGAAACATGGACAAGGCTCATGAATTGTTTGATACAATGCCACAAAGAGATGTGATCTCATGTGAACAATTAACACACGCGTATACAAGAGGAAGGGATTGCTGCTATAAAATTGAATGCTCACTCCTCAATCACAGTTCTATGGTTTTACAAGATTAAACTAGGGCAATTAACCACCACATGTATATTTTTTGCAACATGAAATTAAAAACTAGGGCAATTTGAATCTACCTCCTGTGCGGGATTGCAAGCAATGCCACAAATGCCTTCGACGCGAGTTTGATGTTCTTGGGGGTTGAAGTTGCCACAGACACCTACGCGGGATTGCAATGCACAAATGAATTCCCCTCTTCTTCTTTTTTAAGTAATGGCCATTGTCGTCGGAATTACGATGAACTCGAGCAATTTTTTGAAAAAAAAAAAATTCTCATTGCTAATGCCTTCTTCATCAAAACCAAATGGGAAATTTCCGTCGGAATTATGACGAATGCGGGCATTTTTTCAAAAAAAAATCAAATTTGGCCACAATATACCTTCTCCATCGGAAACCTCATTCGGAAATCTAGTCCAAATGTATTAGTGTCATGAAGACAGTCACACAATATAACATCAAAACATCGCATACAATCATGATCATAAAATAGGGTTAGTATCATAATAGCATCATAAGTCATATAAATCTTCAAACATGATGAGTCATATGACATAAATCCACATTGAGTAACTAGCATCATCAATGCCATCTAAGATAGCAGTAAAGTCATAATAACCATCTAAGCATCAATCATGTGTTCAAATAAATCTATCAATGCATAAGTCAAAATGCAAGTCTAGGAGAGGCACTACATAAATGGCATCTTCCCATTGCTCTCACCAGCTACACATCTACAATGCCTGCCAATGACCTCCTCTTATTCTCCCCTTTGCCTTTTGTTTTCTCTATTCCTTTTCTAACCGTTTCCCAACTGATTTCTAAAGTTCATAACCAATTTGTTTTATCCATTCCTTTTCCTCCAAACTGTTCCACTTTATCTACTCTAACCAGTAATCTTTCAATCATTCTCAAGAATTCACTTCCTCATGTTGAAGGCAACTATATCGACTATCCAATTTCTTACCCATGTGATGACGGGATCTACCTTTACCCAAACTATTTCCTTCCAAATAAGACTAAAATAAAATAAAATAAGAAAATTAAAGGGAATAACCTAATGCACTTGCATCAGACTCCCTGAGGGACAAAACAAAGCATGTGCTCTTGCACATGAGATCATGAATTAGAAATTATTCCTCATTGTACTTTTCTTTTCTTTTCTCCATTAATAACTTTGAGTCTTTCCAACTCTCATTGTTGTAGGACTCCTCCACACCTACCCCATTTCTTGAGCTCCTCTCAAAATCTCACCACTTCACCTTCTTTCCCATAACTCTTACTACCATCCTCTACCCAATAAGATCCTGGAAGATGCAACTCTGCAAGAGCTCTTCTACCCACTTCCTCTTAGTGGAAGAAGTATGCAAACCTACCCAATTTCATCTTTGCTAGAGGACAACTAACAGAACCAATTGTTTCTCACAACTTCTTCTCCCTTCACTAATCTTCACCCACAAGTCTTGGTGTAGATTACCTCACATTCAAAAATCTATGTACATACTCAAGATCTCAGGCTCTGATACCACTTGATGGCAATGAATTCGCATGCACATGTTCTGATACCAAATTGTTAGCACAAATTCTCTCACATAGACTTACTATCAAAAATAGTGACAGGAACTTCACAGATCAAAAGACAATTTTCAAATTATTATTTTACACAATAAAAAATCTGCAACAGGAATTACAGTAACACAACTGAACAATCAATAACCAAGAAATAGCATGGATAATCATTTACTCAAACAACACCTAAATGTTTTT
This sequence comes from Cryptomeria japonica, assembly GCF_030272615.1. Taxonomy (NCBI): domain Eukaryota; kingdom Viridiplantae; phylum Streptophyta; class Pinopsida; order Cupressales; family Cupressaceae; genus Cryptomeria; species Cryptomeria japonica. The sequence goes on along the minus strand of NC_081407.1, from coordinate 3,211,990 downwards.
TTATTTCTTCAACACACACATCAATGATTACAATTAAATGAAAGACCTCCTTACTCGACAATGTTGACCATAAGCATGTTCGACCAATATTCTCCTGTTGGTTCTGGCATGCTTCAACTGATCTCATTATTAGGATTTCCAAAGATACTGAGAGGGGGGAGGTGAATCAGTATCTAACTGGTTATAGAAGTTACTTGATTTAAAACATGAAAACCATATCAATACTGTATACCGGTAAACCAGAAATAAAGTAATAAACAAGAATAACAACATCCACAAGAAAACATACCATAACACAATTGTTTAACGAGGAAACCCGGTGTGGGAAAAACCTCAGTGGGATTTGTGACCCACAATATTCGCTTACTGGCCAATAAGTGAATATTACTGCTACAATAGGGGCCTGCACATGCAGGGAGGCCAAGTGCCTAGAGCTCACTGCTCAATTACAAAATGGGAAGTCTCACTGACTTACAAAATGGATTATGTAAATCCAATGTCTTTTACTGCTTCAAAATAGCATCTACTATGCCAGATCTAGTACCAGTTTTAGCTCTGCTTCATACATAAACCCTTAACCTATAATTCACATATTAGGTCTACCTTAATTCGCCTACCTACTCTCTTACAAAATGTTCTATAATGATCTCATACATATATGAGTCATTTTACAACCTGCCAAGTCGGCTTACAATGATTTTACAATAAATTACAAAATATATTATAAACAATATTCTTGTCGCCCTGGGTGCCAGTATACTTCCTTTCACTGTCAGTGATCTTTGTGTCGGTGTAGAGTCTGTCTTTGCTAGTGCGAGTAAATTGTCTTTTCGGTGTCATAGGATTGCAAGGTTGCCATCAATGACAAAATCTTCAATCACCTATAATGTATCATTGGAGTGTGCATTTTCCAACAATCTCCCCCTTTGGCATTGATGGCAACACTCATGAGAAAAATCCAAAAATAGTTTCTGCTAGAATTGTCTTACCAAAAATTGTGTACCAAAAGAATATGTGCTCCCCCTGAGCTGATGAGTCATTTGCTAATTATTTTTCTCATTTCCACTACTTCCCCTTTGGCATCAATGACAAAGGTTGTCAAAGTGTCAATTGCGTGTGGTTTCCATCTTCATCCTTGTAACCGGTTGGTTAAAATCTGAAAAAGGTCTGCCAATACCAGATTCGGGCTCTCAGTGAACTGTTTGCTATCTTTTAATGCGGCCTCTATCCTTTGAATTGTACCGGTGAGGTGTTGCATTTGTTGTGCCAGTGTTTTCTGTCCTTGAATTAAAGCCTCAAATATTTCTTTTCTTAAGGAGGTGAGGTAGTCCAATCTTGGACTAAGTCTCCATTTTAGATCTTTTGCCTTTCCTTTTATTCTTTCCTTTTCTCTTTCCAATTTTAGGAGTTCCTCCTCAAAACCTGTTATTTTCTGCTCAAAAACTGATAATGGTTCAAATGAATTAATGAAATTATCAGCTAGTTGATTTATTTCCTCCTGCACCTTGCTGATTTTCTTGTCTATATCTATTGTCAAAAAGCTAGTTTTACATGTATCTCTGTACAAAGTTTTGAATTCTTTTAGTGTACTACATAGTTCTCGTAAAAGAGTGTCAAATTGTCTCATACACTTCTTTATTTCCTCTTCAAAGAATTTGTGTTTTTCTTTCTCTAGTTTCTCCTTAAATGCTTCCTCATTTATTTGTTCAACTGTCACAATGTTGTCAGTAATATACTTGGACAATGTGTCAAGTTGATTCAAAGAATATTTATTATCTATATTACACTTAGGTGCTATCATTTTCAAAATTGGAATTATGTCATCAATTGCTTTGTATGCTTGTGAGCTACACTCTATTATTTTCTTGATAGAATCCAAAAGAACTTTTGTCACATTTGTTGATTTGAATTCTACAATGGAAGAACCAACAATCTGTATACCGTCGGTGGGAGTGACTTCTTTGCTTGTAGTGACCTCTGGTAGGTCAGTTTGTGTTTGCATTTCTTTAAGCAAAGGTTTGGGTTGCTCAGTTGTTTCCGTTGGCACTATCTCTGTATGAACCTATTCTTGTGAGGGATCTTGTTGCTCTACCTATTTCTCAGTATTGTCACCTATCGGTTTACCTTATGTGCTATCTGTTACCTATGGCTCATTTGCCACATCTGTTTTCCCTGTTGAATCCTTACAAGAGGTGGTGGGGATAAGTTATTTGTTATTTTTATGCTGGGTGGTCCACCAACCTTACCTTTTCCCTTATCCTTTTGGTATACTTTGATGGGTTTAGGGCTTCTATATTCTTCTTGCTTTTCCTTCTCTACAAGGAGTATGTCCCATGCATTAGCAGTTTCTTCTTTGACCTCATTTACTCTACCTACCATAAGTGCTACATGTTGGTGTGCAGTTGAAAATACTGACCAGTTAGCCTAAGAGATCAGTTCATCTATTTCTTTAGGTGAGTTGACCGGATGTACAACAAGTAGTTTTTCAATTTTTATTTTCTTATCAAGCTCAACAATAGCTTGTCTTCTAGCTTCAAGTCTTTTGTACAGTCCTGTCGATATTTCATCAACAACTTGCATAAAAAATTTCTTGTAAATATCCAAGTGTAGGATTACACTATTTTCAACTTTCTCCTTGTCATCAGCCGATAAAGTGTCATATAATTTGTTAATGTTTTTCAGTTTTCCATCATCTGTAATTTCATTGAGAAGTTTGTCAATTGGAGCAATGGTTTGTTGAGTCTTCTTCTTGGGGGTTAACTTCTTCTTTGGAGTTAACTTATTAGTTGGGGGCCTTACTGCCTGTTGTTTCTGTCTGGCTCTTCTAGGAGAAGGTGTAGATACCGGTGAAGGTTTCCTTTTTCTCTCAACTCTTTTGAATTTAGTTGGTATGTCACTTTCTGAAGAAGTTCCAACTGGTGAAAGGTGAGTTTCCGGTTGAAGTGCTTCTAACTCATCTTCTATAATACTTGTTCGTTTAAGTACATCTTCCTTAATAGCTTTAGCTTGCCTGGATCCTTACTATTGCTTCAACTTTTTTAACATTTTTCTTTGATTGGATTTGTTTTTCAATAGTCTCAACACTGCCAAATACCTCTTCTTTAGGTTCCTTAGGTGCTTCTAGGATGGCTTTTGCATATGTTTCTATTATGTGGTCATCAATTTCATATCCCATTTCAGTGACCTGGATGGTTCTTGGGATAACTGCCTCCATCCAAATTTCATCCTTCTTTATAACAAAATAGATTTCATCCTTATACTTGTTCACAATTTCTTGTGACAATCTAACTCTTGTCTTCATCTGGGATTTTAATGCCTGAAATTACTCATTTATGTTCTTTTCTCTGTTCTCTCCCATGTTGTTTAGTAAATCTGACAACTGTTTGCCTACCGATATATCAAAACCAAGATTTATGTTACCAATACCAGGTACCTATTTGGTTATGTGCAACATTAGACAAACAAGTAGGTTTCCAAATCTGAATGTCCCCTTTTTGTCTTTCTTTATCTTTCCCAAATTGTCGATTAGTTCATCTTTAAGCCATTCACACACATCTATTTTTGCATTATTATTAACCACATCATAGGCACTCTTTATGCATAGGCTAGAGACTAAGTTTAACCTATTTGCATGTGTGGTTTTGTAACCTAAGATCATACTGATGAATCTGACATTGATATCCGTTACATCATTTACCCTTAAAGATCTCTTGTCAAATGTTGCACTGGTTAGGTTAATCACTAGGTCATTTGAGACCTTTGTTTTATCAGGTCTATTACCGGTGGAGGGTAACCCTGTCACAACCTTTACTACTTCTTTTGTGATTTTGTGAATTGAGTCCAACCAGAAGAATGCACCATGTACCCTGCTTAGTACAATCCTTATAACATCCTTGGGAAAATCCAGGATACTGAGAATTTTAGTGAAACCTAGGGTTTCCACTATCTTGTGTTTAGGTTTGATATTGCCGGATTCATCACAAATTACAATTTTATACATATTCTTGATTTCCTCATCACCTATTTCCTCTATATGGCAGTGTATATACATTCTAGGGTCTTTAGCAAAAACTACTCCCTTAGGAATTTGAGAAAATGCACCAATATTATCATCTTTCTTGGCAATCTTGGGAACTAACTAGAATACGGGTCTAGGGTGTTTGGTTACTTCGACAACAGTGGGATTTGCAATGAATTTAGGAACAGATGAAGAAGCCATGGATATAAATACCTTTATTTGCCTTAGGAATGATTGCTTGATGAATTTCATCTCTTCTTTGCTTGGAATTCCTTCGCTCAGGAATTTTCGTGCTCTTGAAGATTTGAATGCTCGGTGAAATGAAAATTGAGCCAAAACACTTGTTTTATAATGTCAAATTTTCCAACCACCACATTTAATGCTTGTCGGTTAAGTAATGACTTTACTTATCTGTCGGTATAGAAGTAATTTCAACTTCTCACCATCAACCAAGGGAATAATAGCATGTTTCACATTTGATTGCCAAACCCTCAAAGGAATTTTCTTCAGTTAGATGAAGAGTCTCCTGCTGGTGGAGTGTTACTCTATTCTACCTATGGAGGAGTATTCCTATCACCATTTAGATCTGATTTTCTGATCCATTGTTTTGAGAATTCTTTCTTTACCTCTTCAACCTTTTCTTTACCCTTTAAACTAGCACCATTGTTACTTGTCGGTGATGCCTTACTTCTGCAAAATTTTTGCAATATGTCTAATCTTGTTACAAGCATAACAGGTCACATTGTTTTTCTGAATAGCTTTCCCATATCCTATGCCGGTTTGTGTTCTACACTGATTAGATAAGTGTCCAAATCTTCCACAAACATAACATCTTACATTCATTTTGCAATTCTCTGAATTATGACCAATTTTGTTGCATTTGGAACATTGACCGGTGGGTGTATTAGTGCTCTGATAATTTCTAGATCTACATTGATTTTCTCTATGACCATACTTGTTACAGTTAAAGCATTTGCCATTAAATTTGTAAGCATTTGGTTGTCTTACTGGTTTGCTATGATCATGTGTGTTTGCAGTACCGGAGCTTTCACCAACTTCAAAGCCAAGGCCATTAGTGTCACCATTTGGTTTCTGATTCTTCAGCAAGTCACCAAGTTCTTTTGAGCTTTTCTTGAATTTTTCTTTATGTTGATTTGCAGTAGCCAGTTCTCTTTCCAAGATACCTTTCTATCTCATGAGTTCATTTGAGTCATTTTGTGCATGCATCAGATCTGTCATCAACATATCATTTTCATAACTAAGTCTTGTATTTTCATTTGTAGCATCATTTAGTCTTCTAGTCAGGTCTTCTTCATTCTTCTTTCTATCTTCAATTTCTTTATAAAATCTCACAGTCATATCCTACATCTCATTCTTTGTTGTCATGTTTTCTTGTTTCATTTTATTCATCAGATCACTAAGAGTTTCCTTTTGATCATTCTCATTTTGCATCTTTTCACAAAGTTCTCTTCTCTTGTTTCTTGCAATGGTAATATTTTCTTGAAGTGCTTGAATAATATCCTGTGCAACTTTTAGATCATCTTCAAGTTTGATATTTTTCAACTTTTATGCATCATAATCTGAGAGAGCTCCTTCTAATTGCTTCATCAAGTTTTCCATCTCTACTGGTGTCAAGATCTTCCTGAAGCTGTTAGGCTTCTGAAAATAGAGGACCAAGCTCTGATACCAATTGTTAGGATTCCCAAAGATACTGAGAGGGGGGGTGAATCAGTATCTAACTGGTTATAGAAATTACTTGATTTAAAACATGAAAACCATATCAATACTATATATTGGTAAACCAGAAATAAATCAATAAACAAGAATAACAACATCCACAAGAAAACGCACCATAACATAGTTGTTTAATGAGGAAACCCAATGTGGGAAAAACCTTGGTGGGATTTGTGACCCACAATATTTGCTTACTGGCCAATAAGTGAATATTACTGCTACAATAGGGGCCTGCACATGCAGGAAGGCCAAGTGCCTAGAGCTCACTGCTCAATTACAAAATGGGAAGTCTCACTGACTTACAAAATGGATTATGTAAATCCAATGTCTTTTACTGCTTCAAAATAGCATCTACTATGCCAGATCTAGTACCAGTTTTAGCTCTGCTTCATACATAAACCCTTAACCTATAATTCACATATTAGGTCTGCCTTAATTCACCTACCTACTCTCTTACAAAATGTTCTATAATGATCTCATACATATATGAGTCATTTTACAACTTGCCAAGTCGACTTACAATGATTTTACAATAACTTACAAAATATATTATAAACAATATTCCTGTCGGCCTAGGTGCCGGTATACTTCCTTTCACTGTCGGTGGTCTCTGTGTCGGTGTAGAGTCTGTCTTTGCTGATGTCGGTAAATTATCTTGCCGGTGTCATAGGATTGCAAGGTTGCCATCAATGACAAAACCTTCAATCACCTACAATGTCTCATTGGAGTGTGCATTTGCCAACACTCATTTTCTTCCTACTCAAACCATCATTCTCTCCTTTCTTTTTTTGACCATCTCTGCGAACTCACTATTTCTTTTTCTCAACTATCACCTTCTCTTTCCTTCCTCAATTAGTTCCAAACTCCATCTAATTTCTTTCCTACAAATGCAAGCTATTGATCATTGCCCAGACATTGGCTTCTTTATCTCCCAACTTATTCTTCCTTCCTCTGCATGGCCCCTTTGCCTTTTCTAACCGACACTCTCTATATGCAATCCCACACTTGGACCTCCTACCTGGACCGACATTTCTTTTATTCGTCCTAACTGACCTCTTCCCATTACTCTCACCAACTGCATGTCTATAGCACCTGCTAACATTCTCCTCTTATTCTCCCATTGGCCTTTCATTTTCTCTCTTCCTTTTCTGATTGTTTCCCAACCAATTTCTAACGTTCATAACCAATTATTTTTATCCATTTATTTTTCTCCAAATTGTTCCACTTTATCTACTTTAACCATTAATCTTCCAACTGTATTTGTCAAGCATTTAGTTCCTCCTGCCGAAGGCAACTATATCAACTATCCAATTTCCTACCCATATGGCGACATGATTTTCCTTTGCCCAAACCATTTCCTACCAAGTAATATTGAAATAAAATAAAACAAGATAATTAAAGAGAATATGCCCCTACATCAATTATCATGTTATTGCATTAGTATTTGGAGGGCTTGTCTAGAGATTTGCAAGGCATAATATTGTCATCCTAAGGCATAATATTATCAATTCAACATTTCATTTCCGATTTAGATCTCTTCTCTACAATGGTTAAGATCTATTTCACATCATTATTGATGTTGTGGAGGTTGGAACAACAAAACAGGTTTTGAATTAGGCAAGCCCCTATACAACAAAAGTGTTTTTCTCCTTTTTCATGTGTGTGTATTCAGATAATATTCAAAAGTTACAAACTTCCATAGACAAGGCTAAGATAGACAATCTCAGGCTTCAACCAAGAAAAATCCCCTATACTATGATGATTAGCTCACTCGTCAGACACTTTTAGGTTGATTTTTGGTGAGGAACATCATAGAGCCTCTTGATTTGTAATTTGAAGACCTTTTCTGATGAGGACACCCTCAATACTAGGGCACCTATCTCCACAATCCAACATATTCAACTCTAGATTGTTGTCATAGGTTCTTCTTCATCTCTTGATTATAGATATGTACTTATGTGTTTGATTCCAATTCCATATCTTTCTATTTATGTTGAATCTTGTCAATTTCCTATCATTTTACCTAGAGATTTCATATTCATATCATATCAAACACAACCCTTCAAAAAGGGAACAATTAGTCAAAATGAATAACTCTCCTTTAGATTGAAGTTGAACCTTGTTGGTCGTTCCCCAATGAAGAGATCAAATGAATGGTGGAAATAGTGAACGAATAAGATATTAGTTGTATTCCTAGGCTAAGACTCCTATTCCAATATTATGCCCATCTAGGGTTATTTAGCTATACATGTGCTTTGATTATCAAATCCATGCATACCACTTCCTTCTTAATTCACGCTTACCTATATGAACATTATTGCTCGTTGATTGTGAAATACATTAACACATATTTTTAATTGCATTATGGGGCATCATGCATTCCATTTTTTATATTCAAGCCACCATTTCCTTATCTTCACATTGTGAGCATCACAAATTCTTTATTTTTACACACATTTGGAGGTTACTACAATATATTTTCCCATATGCAGTCTAATATTTGGTCCAATATTTCATAATTACTTTTGACATTATTGCATTCACCTAACTAATTGATGTCTTAAGTAGCCACCTTAGCACATTGGGAAGTGTCATACCTTATATTTAATAACAAAAAGGTATCGAATGTCTTTCATTTACTATATTAGGGGAATTGTGTCTTCCCTTTTATCATATTGGAGACATAATTCCTTCCCTCGTTATCACAATGAGAAGCATCAAGCCTTCCCATTCAAAAGCATCATGCTTATAGAAACTCATCCTATATTCTTATGAATAATAAATGTTTATAGAAAATTAACCCACATGATCATATCATCATGGATCAATTACTTTATATATGAACCCATAATGATATCATTTGATGTTTGAACATGGTGAAACCCCTACAATTTTCCTAAATTATGTGTTCTGTTTGACCCTTCCAAAAATTTACTTGAGTGTTGAAACCCTTGATCCTACCAAGCACCCATAAACCCTAATTCCTAAACCCCATGTTCTATTTTATCATTGAATTGCTATGATCGGTAACCTATTTTTAATTTATGAACTTGTGTCTTCAACATTGTCTATTTATTGGGCCCCTTTGCCTAGGAACCAGTTGGCCTTGTCATGCTTTAATATTTCCTAAGTCCTTAGTCTTTAGATCAAACCTATGTGATGATAACATATGGTAGCTAGGCACGTGTCATGGGCTCTAGATATTGGTGCTCTATCAGAGCCCCGTTGTTGTGTGATGACAACACATGTCCAACGGGCCTCACCTATTCACGGTTGTAGCTATTCGAGCTCCAAAATGTTATGCCCCTGCATGATACGACAATACATCGTAGTTGTCTTGACATAAGCTCATAAGCCCAGTACTCGAGACCCATCATTGATGCAGACAGAATTTGGGGTCCCATGACGTGGACTATGTTATCATTTTTGTTTCGACAGAAAAGCTTCCACGCAAGTACCACTTCGTTGTCCCTTCTCACGGTTACAGGCACGTAGCTAAAATTTAAACCTTGCCACTCTCATGGTTACGGGCGTTGCATCATGTATGCTGAAAAATTATATTTAAAAAAATATAATGTCCAACCGGTAGAAAGAGTCAATAACACAGTCATTTAAATTTTTTGGATTATTTTTGTAAGCATGCTGCATGCGCGATGCAAACACTATGTCGTAAGGGATTTCGAGATCATCTCGATCATTCAGGTTAAATGACCCTGATTGAATTAGGAAGTCATTGAATCACGGAGTGAGAGACCTACGTATCCAGTGGAGGTATTTGCAAAGGTGAGGACAAAGTCTGCCACAGCAATAAGGCAAGTTGTATGTGATTATTGTTATCACCTACTAACACGCATGTTTTTCATGTGCAGGGAGGAGGTATTGTAGCACAGGTCTGGGTAGGAGGTGTCGAGATCAGCAATTTGGGTTTGGTGACAGCGGTAAGTTCAAACCCTAACAGATAACACAATTATTACTCAAGTTGTACGAAATATTTTTGAGTAACACTCAAGTTGTGAGAAAATAGTTTAAACCATAACACATAGCACGACATTTTATTTTTTTTAACATTTACCTTACCATGTTCACAGTGAATTTCATGTTCTGCGAAAGTAGTTGAAACCCTAATTGATAACATGACATTTTTTTGGGTGATCAGGCACAGTATTTTTATGCTTTAATGCTTTTTCTATTTCCTGATATGTAAAAAGGTTTGGGTTCCTTTCAAAAACCTTATTTTACTTAATCAAAACATGACATTCTTTTATTTTCTAGCTTTTACATTGTTCACTATGAATTTTGTTTGTAATTTGCAGCATTGAAGTGGAGGTGTTAGGAATCCAAGCGTGTGTGTTTGTCTAGTGTCTAGGTGAAGAAGAGTATAAAGGTGTATATATTTTCCTAATCACATGTGCTAGTTTTCCAGAGTGACCAGAGATGTGAAAGATGAAATGCCATTTTTTTCATTTTCTGTATGTTAAAATTGAATTTTTTTGAAAGTGTCTCTTGTTTCCTTGTGCCAAACAAACCAAACGATGTTGTTTTATTTTTTGAAAGGTTGGATGATACGGCCCAACATGTTGTTTTATTTTTTATATTGGATTTGTATAACTTTGAAATTGTTGCAATGCCTCATTTTTGTAAGTGTTATGTTCCTCTAGCCAGCCAACTATGCATATGTTTGTGTATATGTGTGTCTGTGTCTGTCATTCTCTCTCTATATATCATGCACACACACATAAAAATACATATATACACAAATGAAACATTCCTCTTCAATCCCTGTACCAGTTAAGAAAGTTATGTTCTTTAATTTTTTCTACTTAAGAAATAAAATGCCACAGAAAAAAATTGTGTTGATGCATATATCTGTGTGTTTATGTGTCTGTCATTATTTCTCTCTATATGTCATGCACTCACACACACATAAACATGCATATATACACATAAATATCAAACTTTCTAACCTCCTCCTCACCTATGCAACAAAATCCCTCATCGGTACAGACAAGTAACTCTCATATTAACAACCTACTTAGTAAACCCTAAAGCTTGACATGAAAAATGATTTAGTCTACCTAGTAACGTTGGTGTAATGTGTCATGTTTTTTAGTGTTCTATTTCTGTAGTCATAAAATTATGCATATGTATGTGTATATTTGTGTGATTGTATGTCTTCTAGTCTCTGTCTATATATATCATGCACACACCCGTGTCTACCCTTGTTGTCGCCACCACTCATATAATGCGTGTTTGCCCTTGTTGTCACCGCTGCTCATATAATGCATGTTTTCCATTTGCCTATGTGCTCCAAAACAACTGATTAACCTTCCTTTTCAATCCATTGGTACTCGCATTTGTAGTGTTTTATTTCTCTACTCAGTTAGTTATGCATATTTCTTTCTCTTTCTATATGTCATGCACATGGACACACACAAACATTAACATACATATATACAAAGGCAATTATTTGATGCATGTTATATATATGGAGAATGACACAGACACAAACACAGACACATAGACACAGACATATGCATCATTAGATGACTAGGAACATTAAAAACATCTTGTTTTGCCTATCACAAACAACTATCTGTGATTTTTGGAAAAGTCAATAACACAAAGTTTCTTATCACTTATTTGAGGTACTCCCTGGCTAAATTGGCTCGAAAAAGGAAAGAAGAGTCAATAACCCAAAATTTGTCAAAAGATTTGAGATGGTTGATTGTGATCAGAAGAATTAGGTCAAAAATGGTGTTATAAAACTCATGTTATTGAGTTTTTTGAAATTAATTCAAAAATCAAAGTCATAGCTAATTCTGTCGATCATAATTAATGATCTATACTTTTTCAAAATTTGCACATTATTAATTTTTTTGTGTTATTGATGTGCGGTTTTGGAGCCACTTTAGCCCTGAATGACGCAACTATTCGGGCTCCAAAATGTGTGTCATACTGATGGCATGCATAACATACCTGCATACCCATGCCTAGTTGCAGGTGGGACCATGTATGGCCTATGACGACGTGGACTCGCTGGAAAGGACATCCACACATCACGTCATGTTGCCTAGTTTGGAGGGGCGTATAACCTGCAATCAATCAAACCGATAGGAGACCACAGAGTGCTTTGTTGGGCGGGCGAGAAAGTAGTGGGATCCATCTATCTCCCACAGCTGATATCGTACTATAATACGTAGGTAATTAAGGATAGTAACTTGGAGACTTGACTTTGTTAGGGTTAGTTCAATAACAACACATTTAATGTTTGTCTCTTCATGTTGTGTGGTCAATAACATGCAAATCCATTAACTTGGAAGGCAAGAATGTCCATCGCATGGGCCCTAATGACGTGGACTCAAATTTTTGGGTACGTATAACACGCAATCAATCTTTTGCAAACCGTCAAGGTTGCGATCGAAAATTGAGGAGTCTGTAAATTATGGGATCTAGTGAAGCTGAATGTGGATAGATTGCCAATGCACAAGCTTGCATGATTGCAAGGGCAAAGGGCTGGCTACATTGCAAGTGGGGAAGGAAAACCCAAGATGGGCTGCATAGAGACAATTGTGATCTTGTTATGTTTGTGTTTACTTTTTTTATTATTCATTGTATTCATTGTTCATGGACTAATAATAATTGTCTTTTTCACTGCTAGCTTATTAGGACACATTAGATTTGTATTATGTTTTAAGCATTTATACCAAACGCATTTGTATGGTATCTTCGTCATAGCTCTAGCACTATGGCTAACTAACACATATAATTTTGGTGAGATGCATTACTTAGTGTTAGTTTATATTGAATGTTAAATGCAATTTCAGATTTGAACATGTAGGTTCATTCTATGTGTCTTGAATTGCATTTACTTTACACTGTAGACTACCACTAACACTAGTTATCCATGTAGGTTGTTCATTTCGAAGGACGATTGAGAATTCCACTAAAATGTCCAAAATTTCCAGGTTTTTGATCCCTCTATGTGCTTTGATATTACTTGCACTATACTATCTCCTTATTAATAATGTTCAGGGCTTGTGTAATTTCTTATAAGAGGATATACATATATATATATATATTGATGTGTATTATTCTTTCATTCGGTAGAAATGTTTGAATAAAATTCATGTATTTTATAAGGTAATATTGATGGTCCTTAGCTTAACGCATTAGTGAATGAAGAAAATGATCAATGCAGTTGTGTGTTGCCTTATAGTCTTTTTTGTACATGTGCATCTTAGATAATAAGATATTATTCCCCATTTTGAAATCCATAGAAATGTTATTTATGGAAATTGGCCTCATGAAACCAATGCTAGTTACATGAACCTTATATCCGAATTCCTGCATGTGATGTTGTTAGGTCCCAGGGACACCTAAGAGGGGGTGGGGGGGTGAATCAGTTGTCTAATAATTTAATCCAAAATATCTTAAAATAACTTTAATGTTGAATACCGATGAACTACCTTTTTATGCCGGTAGACAGTTTTATCAGTTAATTGCAATACCGGTAAGGATTAATGCATGAAACAGAAAGATAAAGTCATCCAAAAAACATAACACCAATATTTGTACATGGAAACCCTATAAGGGGAAAAACCATGGTGGGAAATCTTATCCACAATCAGATGATACTACTACAGATAGTAAGTGTATACAAATGGGGTCTGCACATGCAAAAAGGCCAAGCGCCTAGAGCTCATTGCTCAATCACAAATGGGAAGTCACACTGACTTACAGTTGGATGATTAGATCCAATATGAATGTACTGCATAATTTGGCATCTTTTGTATGCTGGATTCAGTACCGGTGGAGTTTTGTTTGTCTTCACAAAGACCTTCTTCAACCTTCAAATGATGTCTGAGTTTATAGCTCTACTTATCTTAGCATATACCTTCACACAATTCTTTTTTGCATTCCACACATGATCTTACAAATAAGATCTTACATTTATACCATAAACTAGGACCAATTTAGTAGGTCAGCTCTACAAGATATTACAATAAAATATTTTATAAACAAAACAATATCTGATGCAATAACTGATTGAATATGTTGGCTTAATGCATTTACAACAATAATTAATCATCTTCAAGGCGTACCATGCTGATCTGAAAGACATAAACCTGTCGGCGTGTAACCTAGACCTATTTGCCGGTAATAGCAAATATGCAAATACAAATATTCCAATAAACCAATCTTAAAGACAAAGTGTCAAAAAGATGTCTTCGACATAATCATGTGTTTTCCATGCTATTCCAAGTGCCGGTGATCATTATATCTTGTCGGTGTGCCATATACCGGTGACTGTGCATAAGTCACTTGCTTGCCAATGAATGTTGTTGATTCTCCAAAGTGCCAGAGTTGATAAGTGTTAGTAGGTGTTGACATTAATGACAAAACCATACCAAAATACCAACAATCTCCCCCTTTGGCATTGATGGCAACACAAGATGGAAAAACCATCAAAGTGCCAAAACAGAAATGACAAATACCAAAAACCAATAATATATCCATTACAGAATTCAAAAGTCAAAATAAACAATCTCTCCCCCTAGGAGTAACATGTGTATTTCTTGTGTTTTTCCATACCAATCTCTCCCCCTTTGACATCAAATGCTAATGCAATATGAGAAAAAAAAACATTTTCAGATACAAAATACCAATCATTTTACTATACCAACTACTCCCCCTGAGAAGTAGCTGATAACTCAATAATGAACCACTAGTACCAAACCGGTACTGAGAGGGGGGGGGGTGAATCAGTACAAACACAAATACAGTCCAAAACTGGTTTGACAGCAAATACTCCAAATGACTGACAAACAGGGATACTGGTAAAACAGAGTGCAACCGGTAACATCCAGTATAGCTCAATTAGTCATGAACCGGTCACTCAATTAGCTTCCCTCTTAGCTCAATACTATAGTATCATTATATTCTCATGCATAAACAGGTAAACTTAATCATCAGATCTTCACAATAGTGAGTTCAATATGTTTTGTAGATAGGCATAAAACATAGAACCTTCATATGCTTAATAGGTAAAACAAAGCATCACAAGACAAAAGCATTTCACATGACACACATATTTTTCACGTGGAAACCCAACTAGGAAAAACCATGGTGGGGATGAATACCCACAAGCTACTTTTTAAACTCTTTAGAAGTCCGCTTTGTTAGGAGCCTTGTCCAGTTAAAGACATTACAATAGGTTCTGCTAGGAAAAAATCCTGTTAGGGATCACCTGGTTAAGGGATCACCCGGTTAAGGGATAAACCCGGTAGGGTCACCTTGTTAGAGGATTTCAAGAACTCAATAGCTGAAAGGATCTCCTAAACTCTATAGCTTCTCAGAACTCATTAACCTCAAGTTACCCAGTTAAGGGATTTGAATAAAGCCTGTTAAGACCACCATGTTAAGGGATTTTGAATCAAGCCAGTTAAGGCTACCCTATTAGGGGATTTTACAACTGTTGAAGTGGTTAGAGATCAATAGGAATTCCAATGATCTGTTAACAACACTCAATGCTAATGCAGATCCGTTTAGGCTCCTCTTTACCTTCTGCACATTCACTTTGCAGGTATCTCTTCTCTCCTTTGGTCTAGCAAGAATCACGTATCACTTCCCTTAAATACACATTCACAACTTTTGCCAATGACCTTAGAAAGAAACACAACATTGACCTTATAGGAAACAGACAGGTCGGTAGCAAAAACCCTAAACCCTAAACCTGTTAGGTTAAGCAATTCAAGCGGTTCAATCATGACCGTTGAATCATACTGCATTAAATGCAATAGTCTTGAATCGATCTCAAGACATTCTCCATCGTCCATTATCCACCAATTTCATGGCGGCTGATAACCCATCACGTATTATCACCGTTTGACAGGCTTCGCACATTCCCGAGGTAGATAGGAATAGTCATCTTCATGCAAGATCCTTCATGTGCACAGAGCTTACGCGGCAACATGATCTGTCCTCCATTATACTGCTAACTCATCACACAAAGATCACTGATTGAGTCACACAGACTTGAGGTACTCCAACCAGAAATCCTGAAGTGGAAACTACCTACCTACTAGTAGTCATACAATGCTTCCATGTGCCAGTTCCCATAACTACATGTTGGTTCACCTTGAATAAATATACTGCTTCACTTTGACATATAAACCAGTTCATACATATGCCGGTTCCTCTCTCTTTTCACCTATCACATGTGCCGGTTCACACCATGTCGCATATTGACATCAATGACAACATACAATATCATTATGTCTTCATGCTGGTTCACATAATGCCAACAATAGCTTCCTCATCAAAAGCCAGAATAAAAGATTTCTTCTATTAGTTCTGCCAGTTGATGACAAACATCAACTGTCTAAGTCTCTACTGGTGGGGGTATGACCCCAAGCTGATCTCTTAGATATTCAAAAGTCTCCTTAGGCAGAGGTTTAGTGAAAATATCTGCAATCTACTCTTTAGTATTCACATAAACCAGTTTTACTACTTTTGCTTCAACATTCTCTTTTAGAAAATTCAATTTGATAGAAACATGTTTGGTTTTAGAATGTAGTACCGGATTCTTAGATATATCAATTGCTGCAGTGTTATCACAATAGATAGTTATAGGTTCCTTGCAATTTACCTTTATGTCCTTCAACATTTGTTTAAGCCATAATACCTGTGTACAGTTTGTTGCTGCTACAACATATTCCGATTCTGCTGTTGACAAAGATGTGCAACTTTGTTTCTTACTCAACCAAGAAATTAATCTGTTTCCAAGGAAAAATGCTCCGCCGGTGGTGCTTTTTCTGTCATCTACATCTCCTACCCAATTTGCATTTGTGTATGCACATAATTCAAAGTTTTCATCTCTAGGATACCATAAACCAAGATTTGTAGTGCCTTGTAAGTACCAAAAAATCCTTTTTACTACTGATTCATGATTTTCTCTAGGATTACTTTGAAATCTTGAAATAATACATACTGCATTCATAATATCTAGTCTTGTTTGTGTTAAATATAGTAAACCTCCTATGATAGATTTTTACTTGGTTGGATTAACAGGTGTTGACTCATCTCTTAGTGATAATTTGTCATTTGTAGTCATAGGTGTACTTACCGGTTTAGAGTTCTCCATCCCAAATTTCTTTAATAGTTCTTTTAAGTACTTGGTTTGACTCAAGAATATACCTTTATCAATCTGTGAAATCTGCAATCCTAAAAAGAATTTTATTTCTCCAATCATAGACATTTCAAATTCTTGCTGCATTTTGATAGAGAAATATTTACATAATCCATCTTCTCCTCCAAAGATTATATCATCAACAAAAACTTCTATAACCAAGATGTCCATTAGTCACTTTATAATATAAATTATTGTCTGCATTTCCTTTAGAAAAACCAATCTTCAAAAGATACTTATCTAATCTTGCATACCAAGCTCTTGGAGCTTGCTTCAACCCATACAAAGCTTTCCTTAACCTACAAACCATATCTTTGTCTTCTGTCAAAGAAAATCCATCAGGTTGTTCAATGTAAACCTCTTCTTCAAGAATTCCATTAAAAAATGCACATTTAATGTCCATTTGATATACTTTGTAGTTCTTATGAGCTACAAAAGCCAAGAATAATCTAACTGCCTCAATTCTAGCTACCGGTGCAAAAGTTTCATTGTAATCAATTCCTTCTTTATGAGAATATCCCTTACACACTAGTCTTGCTTTGTTTCTGATTACTTTACCTTCTTCATTAAGTTTGTTTCTAAATACCCATTTGGTTCCAATAACATTTTTATCTTTAGGCTGGGGAACTAATGTCCATGTGTCATTCTTCTCAATCTGTTCTAATTCTTCTTCCATAGCTTTAATCCAAAATTTATCTTCACATGCCTCATTAACTGATGCTAGTTCAATTTGAGAAATAAGACATACCTCTTCATTTGCCAGTCTTCCTCTTGTCATAGCTCCTCTATATTTGTTTCCAATTATCTGATCTTCAGAATGATTCAATCTTACATACCAGGGTGTCTTTGTTTGCTGTTGTTCCTCAGTTACTGTGGAATTTTTAGATGATACCAGTGTAACTGGATCTTCATTCTGTGCTGGTGGGTTCAATGTAGATTCATCTATCATAATTTCTGTTTCCAGTTCAAAATCCATATACCTTGAAGCTCATCTGAATTGTTCATCAATTTTTACATTTGTGCTTTCAACAATTTTCTGCAATCTTTTGTTAAAATATCTGTATGCTTTGCTCTTAGATGAATAACCAAGAAATATTCCTTCATCACTTCTAGGATCAAATTTTCCAACATACTCATCTCTTCTAATATAGCATTTACTTCCAAAAATTCTAAAATATTTAAGAGTAGGAGTAATGCCAAACCATAGTTCATGAGGGGTCTTACCAGTTTCACCTTTGATGTGAACTTTGTTGAATGTATAGACTGTTGTACTTACTACTTCTCTCCAATATACATGTGGTAGATTTGATTCAGTCAACATACTTCTAGCTACATCCAAGATAGTTCTATTCTTTCTTTCTACAACTCCATTCTGTTGTGGTGTCTGGGGTGCTGATAGTTGTCTTCTGATTCCATTTACTTCACAGAAAGTATTAAATTCCTTAGATGTGAACTCACCTCCTTGATCTGATCTTAGAGATTTGATTTTCTTACCGGTTTCATTTTCTACCATTGCTTTGAACAGTTTGAATTTCCCAAGTGCTTCTGATTTTTCTCTGAGAAAGGTAACCCAGCACATTCTAGAATAGTCATCAATGATTAGCATGAAATATCTATCACCTTGTAAACTTTTAGTTCTAGCTGGACCACATAGGTCAGTATGAAATAAGTCAAGAGCATTATTTGATTTTTCTAGAATACTTTTAAAAGTAGCTCTAACTTGTTTTCCAAATTGACATTCCTTACATACCGGATTGTGAGGCTTAATAATCTTAGGTAAATATCTGACTACCTTAGTAGTACTAATCTTTACCATGCAATCAAAATTTACATGACAGAGTCTTTTATGCCATAACCAACTTTCATCAATATGTGCAATCAAGCATGTCTTTTCACTGTTATTAAAATGAAAGATATTACTTCTAGTTTGATTACCGGTTGCAATTTCCAAACCAGTTTTGTTCATAATTTTGCATTTACCATTTTTGAATTGTAACTGAAATCCTTTTTCAACTAATTGACCAACACTCAAAATATTATGCTTTAAACCTTCAACATAGTAAACATTGTCAGTATTATGCTTACCATCAAGAGATATTGTACCCTTACCCTTGATTGAACAAGATTTATCATCTCCAAATCTTACTAAACCTCCATTGTAATCTTGAAAAGTTAAGAATTTACTTTTGTCACCAGTCATGTGATGTCAGCATCCTGAATCAATGATCCATTCATCCTTAGTTTTAATTCTAGCAACCAAGGCATGTTCTACTGGTTGAACAGTGGGTGCCGATTGATCTTCAGTTATAGCAACAAAAACCCATCCATTGTCTGTCGGATCCTCATCAAAATCATCAGTGACTCCTTCATCAGCAAGATAGCAAGATTTGTCTTTATTCTTCTTGAATTTGTATCTCTGATATTCAAGGTTAGGTTTGTATGTCCTTCTAGCTTCTTCTCTTAACCTAGCATGTCTATCAGGGCATCTTGAAGCCATATGACCAATTTTATTGTAGTTAAAACATTTAAAGGGTGCTTTACCTTCATACTTACTTCCAACTAGACCTTTAGGCATTTTTCTTGCAAATAGTGCTTCAAGTTCTTCAAGTTCTTCATTTTCTCTCCTACTTTCTTCAAGTTCTCTTGCATAAAAAGATTTCCAATCAGACTTGTCAAATGATGGTGCAGATGATGTTGATGCCTTTAAAGCTAAGTCTATTTTTATACTAGCAACAGGACCAAATTCCTCATTTTCAAAGGCTGATAGTTTTCCAATCAATGTATCCCTAGTTACTGATGTGTTAGGCATTGTTCTAAGTTCATTTATTGCAGTAACTTTCATTATATATGTCGGTGGCAATCCTCTTAAAACTTTTGAAACAATTTCATCTTCACTTAAGGTTCCTCCACAACATTTGATACCCAAAACAATTTCATTTACTCTTTCCATAAAAGCATAAATTCTTTCATCCTCTTCCATTTTCAGACTTTCATACCTGACCCAGAAGCTTTCAAGTTTTGCAAGTTTTACTATGGAATCTCCTTCATTCAGTGTTTCCAAGTGATCCTAAATAGCTTTAGCAGTAGACCTATCTGATAATCCTATGATTTGCTGATCTGATAGAGCGCTCAAGAGTGCTTCTCTTGCCTTGCAATCATTCTCTTCATCTTTAGTCAGATTTGGTGGATTAGGCTGACTTACAGTAGGAGCAGTATAGCCATTCTTTGTTACATCCTAGATGTCCTTTCCAATGCAATTCAGATGTGTCTTCATCCTGATCTTCCATATCTCATAGTTGGTTCCATCAAGTTTAGGACTGGCCTTCCTGAAATAGTTGCTAGACATTTGATCTCCTCAAGCTGTTAAACTTCTACAAAAAGAGGACTCAGCTCTAATACCAATTGTTAGGTCCTGGGGACAACTGAGAGGGGGGGGTGAATCAGCTGTCTAATAATTTAATCCAAAATATCTAAAAATAACTTTAATGTAGAATACTGGTGAACTACCCTTTTATGCTGGTAGACAGTTTTATCAGTTAATTGCAATACCGGTAAGGATTAATGCATGAAATAGAAAGATAAAGTCATCCACAAAACATAACACCAATATTTGTACGTGGAAACCCTGTAAGGGGAAAAACCACGGTGGGAAACCTTACCCACTATCAGATGATACTACTACAGATAGTAAGTGTATACAAACGGGGTCTGCACATGCAGAAAGGCCAAGCACCTAGAGCTCACTGCTCAATCACAAATGGGAAGTCACACTGACTTATAGTTGGATGGTTAGATCCAATATGAATGTACTGCATAATTTGGCATCTTTTGTATGCTGGATTCAGTACCGGTGTAGTTTTGTTTGTCTTCACAAAGACCTTCTTCAACCTTGAAATGATGTGTGTGTTTATAGCTCTACTTATCTTCGCATATACCTTCACACAATTCTTTTTCGCATTCCACACACGATCTTACAAATAAGATCTTACATTTATACCATAACCTAGGACCAATTTTAGTAGGTTGGCTCTACAAGATATTACAATAAAATATTTTATAAACAAAACAATATCCGATGCAATAACCGATTGAATGTGTTGGCTTAATGCATTTACAACAATAATTAATCATCTTCAAGGCATGCCATGCTGATCTGAAAGAGATAAACCTATCAGAGTGTAACCTAGACCTATTTGCCGGTAATAGAAAATATGCAAATACAAATATTCCAATAAACCAATCTTAAAGACAAAGTGTCAAAAAGATGTCTTCGACATAATCATGTGTTTTCCATGCTATTCCAAGTGTCAGTGATCATTATATCCTGCTGGTGTGCCATATACCAGTGACTGTGCATAAGTCACTTGCTTGCTGGTGAATGTTGCTGATTCTTCAAAGTGCTAGAGTTGATAAGTGTTAGTAGGTGTTGACATCAATGACAAAACCATACCAAAATACCAACAAATGTGTGCATTGTAACAGCTATTCCGTATACATGATATTCATCTGGATAAGAGAGTTTATATTCATTTGACTGTTTGTGTAAATATAGATTAGCAATGTTCCTTAACGGAAGAGTACCCAGTGTTTTTGACATTCCAATACGGATTTGAAATGATATGTGGAGTGCAGTGGGAGATGAGGGGATATTGTATGCATGTTGTTACAGTGGTGGATATCCATGATCAAGCCCTCCTCATCTGTCTATCATCCTTGTTCTCCATTTTTCTACATTGAATAATTCATACCAGGTTATTAGTAATATCCCCATAGCAAGTAAGAGATATAATCTTTAGAATAGATACTTATTTCAAAAGAGACATGTCTTTCCAATAATGAATTGGTGCTCTTTTTTGACATTAATTAGTGTCAAAGAGTGTTTTCTGAGTTTGGACATTGTCGTAATGGACACTTTTGTTCTACTAGAATCCACAAAGCAGCAAATGTCTTTTCTTGGGAATATTTCGGACAAGCGTTTGCTGATGGTTTTGGAGTCAAATCATCCCTTGGTTCTTCATGCCATCAAAAAGGTGCTAGGGCAGGAATTTCCCTGTACCAAGCATAGATACCGAGTGAACATGAATATTACCTCTATGTTTTTTTCTCTATGCATCAAAATGGGGGTCAAGAAACCCAAAACAAAGCTATTATGCCCGAAGCTTTTTCGCCACTATTTTTTGGGGGAAATTGACTCGGTGTTGGACAACGTTGATGATCAGAAACATATCCCCATGGCTAATTAGTATTACATGTTGAGTGAGGGAGCGAATGAAGTTAGGAAGTTCCAATTAATTCTAACCATGGAACTACTAGAGGATTTTAACTGGAACAGGCTGGAAAGAGAATGCAATTTGAATTTCCTACTTTATGTGGCTTCTATATGACGCATTTTTTCTTTGACAGAGGTTTTAACAGCATATAGACACCGCTGATTCTTGTAAATTTTTCCTACACAACAATACAAGGTGTTGGCCTATCCGGCTATTTATCGACTAAAAAAAATTAGCGTCAAAGAGGGAGGAACTGAATCGCTACGCAGTAGATTGTGATGGAATGATTATTAGTGTTTTGTATGCTTTTTTATCGATCCTTAACGAAGTATAGTGACTGTATTATAATTTGGATGGGGACATCACATGCACCCTTTTTGAGAAGATGCATGATGGATCATAATCCATTATTTTTTGCAAATGCAACGAAACCATTCCTTATTATTGTTAACGATGATCTCGAGTGGCAAGCATATGAATACTTGGGAGGGTCACCGCTTGCTAGTCATATATAACATAGGCATCTGCCAACCTCATTTCGCAATGTGTGAATAACTAGTTGTGTTGTCATTTTGATCTTTGTCTTTAACGTGTAGTGTTATTGAGGTGTATAGAGAAAAATATATCTAAAAAATTTAGGAGATAAGATATGGACTTGTATGTGGGAAAAGCAAGTCAAAAGAACTCAAAATGTGAAAAACGGAGTTCTAGGGAGCCTTGCTCACACATCCACAAGACTTCTTGGTGCAAGCTATGGAGTCATGAAGTATGACTCAGCTTTCCAAGGTTGGTTCCATGGTTCTCTATCTCACAAGGTCCCTCAAACCAATGTTTTTGCTCTCAAATCACTGAGCAAAATGGTTTAGGGATGACAAATGCAAGAACGAGGGATGCTTTTGTTGATTTTAAGATGAAATGCATCCTAAGCTATGCATGATCTTATAAATGCAATAAACTAGATTATAAGATGACAAGATTAGTAGCAAGGCTATCCTAACATGATATATTAGTCTATGATTAAGCTAAATGATAAGGAAAATACTCTAAACATGCATATTTAGATTAATTCCTATTCAAAAGAGAGGCTAAATGATGAGCATAAAATGAGATATTAAAGCTTGCATGGATTTGAGTATAAGTGTGATGCTAAAGACTTGGATTCCTAAAAATGGAGGAATGAGAGCTCTATTTATAGCAAAAATAGGGCAATGGATGGTCAAGATTGAAACAGATAATCAAGGGTTGAGTTTGAAAGTTGCTCAATCCATGTTTGTAATTGGCACCAATGAAATTGTGACAATTGTCAACATAAGGTTGGTTGAGAAAAGGGGTTGGAGACATTAAATGTCTGAGAAGACCTCATGGTTATCTTAGGGGGTAAGGGTTAAGATTAAGTTAGAGTTACCCATTGGATTAAGCTTTTATCCAAAGGATAAACTCTGGTGCAAAAGATTAAGGTATAACCATGGTCAAAGAAATGAATGCTTGATGAGACCCTTGGGTTACATGGAGGTTGAGTTTAGGGAAATTCTTTAATCATGCTAGAGGGTTGAGTTAACCATTAATGGTTTGGGAGACTTTGGAAAATTAAGTGGTTGAAGCCTTTAAGGGTTTTCAAAGACTTTGAAGGTTTGGGAAGTGACCTCCCCTTGCTTAGGGATGTGACAAAGATTAGGAGATGGGTTAGGCTAATTAGAAGTGTTTAGAAGAGTCTAGAAGGGGGTTAGAAAGAGGTTTTAGGAGGCAAGTGGGGTATGTAGGATTTTGCAAGTGGATGGAGGGATAATAGGATTTAATTGAAATAAAATGAATTTAATTCAATTTGGTTGTGGGGAAATTAAATAAATTAGATTTATTCAATTTAGGATAACTATTTAATAAAATTTGAATTTAATTAAAAAGTGGATAGGGGATTTAATTGAATAAAATGATTTATTCATTAAATGGTAAAAAGAAGCCTAGTGAATTTAATTTAAATAAATTGAGTAATTTACTTAATTAAATAGAGGAATGTGGATTATTCAATTAAATTGGATTTAATTAAATAGAGAAATGAACATAAAATATTCATTTAGGAATATGGTCATTTTTATACGTCTACATTTTGCCCCTCTTTGAAGTGACGTGTGTGCACACGTTATTTCAAAGAAAATGATGTGTCATTGCGATTTTATGATCAATGTTATTTTTATGGATTTTTATGTTGTGCCCCAAATTTGATGTGTGATGCCCCAGATTCGATAAACAATGGTGATAATGCCCCCTCGGGAGATGAATCAAAATTTTGAAAAATTTGATTTGATTTGATAATTGCGTTTGCGGTGCAAAATTTTGGCTAGGTGGAATGTTTAAATTGATTCATCTCCTGATAATTGACATGTGTGAGGGTATGAGGGAGACCACGAGCAAATTTCATGCTCATTTCCCTAACCCTAATTTCATTTTTACCCTATAAAAGGGAAAAAGTGCATTGTTTTGTCTCATTTGTGCTTGTTGACTTTGGTGAAAGAGACTTTTGGAGAGAAGACAAAATGCCCATTCCCTATTCTATGCATCAATTTGAGCACGTTCGGAGGCATTAGAGACCTGTCGTGTATGGACCACCAGTAAGTCAACCCTTTTGACCCCTTTTTGATTTTTGATTTGGTCGATTTTGGTCTTTTTTTTATCTTTGAAATTCAGTTTTAACATTTAGCGCATAGAAGTCTTAGTTTAGCGCATACGATAAATCAGGTAGCGCATAGGGCAATATTTTAGGGTAGCATCCGAAAATGTTTAGGTTAGCGCATAAACTTTTTAGGTTAGCGCATGGCCATAGGTTAGTGCATAATGGACATAGGGTAGCGCTTTGGGTCAAAAAGGTAGTGCATAGGTTAAACCTAGTGCATAGGGTCCACAGGAGGCCGCATGGGTAGGGGATGTAGCGTGTAGGTTAGACCTAGCGCATGGAGTTAAATAGGTAGCGCAATCATGGGATAGGTTAGCGCATGGGTCGGTTTTAGCGCTTAGGGTAGATTGGTTGGCGCATGGAGAAAAAAGGATAGCATGTAGAGTTAGTCTAGCACATAGGGTAGATAGAATAGCGCGTGGAGAAAAAAGGGTAGCGCATGGATATAGTTTAGCGCATATCCAAGTTTAATTAGCGCATGGATCGGGTTTTGCAAGAATTAGTGATTTTTTAATGTAGAAAATTACATAGGAAAAAGGTCAGTTTTGCCTAGGGAGGTGGATTTTTGACATGTTTTTGATAATTTGTCCAGTATGAGTATTGATATAACTTGGTTTAATTTGTGATTGTTCAAGTTATTGAGGTAGATATTAATGTGTTGTTTTGATCGAACCA
Source organism: Cryptomeria japonica (assembly GCF_030272615.1). NCBI lineage: Eukaryota > Viridiplantae > Streptophyta > Pinopsida > Cupressales > Cupressaceae > Cryptomeria > Cryptomeria japonica. The sequence goes on along the minus strand of NC_081407.1, from coordinate 3,186,437 downwards.
TGTTTTGATTTGCATTGTTTCAAGTTCATATGTGTGGAGCCTGATTTGTGTGATAAGCTGATATGAGTTTGGAAACTTGAGTTGTTTTACAAGCTGATATGGGTTGGAAACTTGATTTGTTTTACAAGCTGATATGGGTGGGAAACTTGATTTGTTTTACAAGTTTATGTGATGTGGAGACTTGAGTTGTTTTACAAGTTTTGATATGGTTTTTGAAAACTTGAGTTGTTTTACAAGTTGATGCAGAACTTGATTAGATTTGCAAATTGCTTCATGTTTTTTATGTGATTTTGATTTTGATATCTTTGTTTTGATGTGGAAACTAATATTGGACTTGTTTTGCTTTTTGACAGGAGTGATTGGGAGTGGTTCAGTCGTGGGAGCGGTTCCCTAGATCTTGGGCATTGATACTACAGTTGGCACAGGCTGACCTAGATGTTATTGAGAGATGTGGTTTATCATCTTTGTTGGACATGCCTCGGTTCACTATGAACCGGGGTTTACTTACAGCGCTCACCGAGAGGTGGCATAGTGATATGAACACCTTTCACTTTGCCACTGGTGAGATGACAGTTACTCTAGAGGACTGTTACAGGATTTTGCGGATTCTCGTAGCAGCTGCTTTATTGCCATATGAGTAGACTGAGGAGGGTGGGACTGAGGCACTGCGACACATTTTTCATGATGAGACAGTGTGTGGGTATGAGATCCCATGGCAGGAGTTCTTGGATTTGGACTATGTGCCTCTCCTATCAGTACTAGCAAGTTTCATCGGTGGATTCCTTTGTCCTGATCGTAGGTCAAAGGGATTCTCTGTGGGTTGGGGATTGGTGCTTGAGGAGATGGTGACCCAAGGCCGCGGGTTCGCTTGGGGATCAGCTATGTTAGCTCACTTATACAGGGACCTACATGAGGTTGTATATATGTGTTACGGGAGTTTGTCAGCTGGCGTGACACTCTTACAGATATGGTTCTAGGAGCACATTCCAGCAATGAGGCCACTGGTGGATAGAGATAGGCCTGTGGGGCGGGAATATGCATATGGTTATAGGGGTCTAGTTGTTCAGTGTAAGCTGGGCAAACTGGAGCACTGGAGGAGGGTGTTGGATGACATAGATACAGTCGCCTGGCGATCGTATACAGATTGTGAGGGATGGACCCAGGATGGGCTAGAGATGCCTTGTGTGTTCACGAGTCAGTTTTTGATAGGGCAGACGCCCTTTGTGATTGAGAGATTCCAGGTAGGCAGGGTTTTGAGGTAGTATGGTCGGCAACAGAGTATACCACAGGGGACCTGCTTGTATGCGCATCGGAGATAGGACATACCGGATTGGGGCCCTACTATTGATAGTGGAGCAGCTGTAGAGGAGTTTGTATAGCCTGCAGGCCAGATATGGGACTATGCCCCAGAGATTTTGGATGCTGGGATGATGGATGAGTTTGCCAGATTGTTTGCAGCTCAAGCTGTGGCGAGGATATCAGATCCTGAGGAGATGCGGCCTACCTTTGATGATGATGAGGAGATTGGGGGAGATGGTGATGATGGAGATGATGGAGATGGAGGAGGTCGATGAGGGAGAGGAGATCAGGGGAGGAGAGGAATCAGAGGTAGATATGGTGGGGATAGAGGGATGCGAGTGGAGAGAGCAGTTCGATGAGCTGTGATGGATAGAGGTAGAGGAGGTTTGGTTATTGGAGCAGGAGATGAGGGGAGAGTAGGAGAGGTGATAGCGGCGGTGGGAGGGACTGATGAGTTGAGGCGGCCAATACAGAGGAGGAGGACTGATGAGTTACCACCACCAGTACCTAGGACAGGTAGAGGGATAGGGGGTACCCCTTCACAGGTGCCCCTACAGGTCTGAGTCTTGACACATGTGGAGGATGCTCAGATCAGGACTCTATAGTTGACAGTACAGTAGCTGCAGGCACAACTATTGACGCAGCAACATTAGATTACTCCGCTGACCCTAGAGCATGATACAGAGATAGAGCGACATAGTCGAGCAGAGGAGTTTGTAGTTAGCATTCAGAGAGCGGCAGCAGGGGGTTCGATGAGGGACATCATGAGAGAGTTATCCTCGAGAGAGAGGGAGGCGGAGTATTATCGATGCCATTATGAGGATGTCGTGCCCAGGGAGCACAGAGTGCAGAGCTTCACGTAGGCGAGATCGAGTCGATCTCGAGAGACTAGGTCATAGTCAGAGAGCAAAGGCATGACAGGGCCTATGAGACAGGATCCTCGTGGAGATCCAGGAGCTAGGACATCAACTGCGAGACCATCCCCCTCAAGAGATAGTCATACTTGAGAGACGACGTCTCTATTGTATTTTTGGATTATTGTTCTATTTGTACTGGGCACAGACATGACAGGTTTTGTACATTTTTTATCATTTTTGACATATATATATATAGATGACACCATTTTCTTTGATCATGTGATGTGTAATGGATGCATGTTCTATATGTTCTTTCTTTACTTTATGATGATGCAATTCTTAGATAGATGATATGATGAACATGATTTGTGATGTTTGATTTATGAGATGTATCTTGAAAATGAGATGTATGATAATGATAATGATGTGAGATGTATCTTGAAAATGAGATGTATGATATGATATGCAACTAATTTGTAAAATGATATGCAACTAATTGTAACATGATATGCAACTAATTGTTTTTGGAGGACCCTCATTTTGCATTTGTCATCCCGATATAACCATATTTTATTTGCTTTCAATATATGTGTCATCATTGAGCATTGATTGATCTTCGGATATGTTGAAAATTTATACAAGCATAATGGTATAATTGAACCATAATGACCTGAGAAAAATTTACATGATGTTTGATTTTGCAAGATAGCACAAGCGTTAAGGTATAATTGAACCAAGACGACCAGAGTGTGGATTGCATATAAACAAACAAGATTAAACCATTTGTATGCGTAAAGTGGAATCATGTCTTCAGTGATATTCGTTGTATCATGTCTCGAGACAAGTATTTACATAGTACAAGTGATCGCCTCACAGACAGAAGAATAAGAAAAATATTGGAGTTTCTTGTTTTTCTCTTGCTTGGAGGCATTGTTGAGAAAATTTAAAGAATCCAATAATTCAAAAAAAGTTCAAAATGCAAAGATAGTCAAGACTTTATCCAAAATGTAAACATTTGTTACTTCAGAAAATCATCCATCATAGTATCTTGAGAATCTTTTGTTATTGATCGATGTTTTGCTTGGTGATTTTGTGCAAGGTTTTGGTTGTTGGATATGATGCTCTGAGTTTTGCAAATAGTCTTGACAGTTTGAACATGTTTGTAAGTTTTGATGTTTATTGCCCCTAGCTAAGTGTACCTCTCGATGCGGGTATGTACAGTGATTACCAAGCCATGGTAAAGTGTGGTGAAAGGATAGAGGGATAAATCAGGATAGTGACTACGCTAAGTATGTCCTGAATGGATATTTGTTAAGTGTCAAGCAATGGCCAATAGTGTTTTGCTGTGGAGATAAGGATACGAATATAGATAGAGGAGTTGTCCTCTCACAATAGTGCATGTTTGCCAAGTTTTCACCAGTTGTTTTTATTGTACCTTTTTATTTTCTTTTTCCTTGATTTTTTGATTATTTTTTACTTTTTCCGTGCATTTGACTACTCAAGTATAGTATTTCTTTAGGTGAACGTTGTTAGTTGGTTCTTCGAGCACATCTCCTTCTGAAGTTGTTAGCTGATAAGCACCTGATCTATAGACGGATATGATGACATAGGGACCTAACCAGTTAGGTTCAAATTTTCCTTTCTTTTCTCGATCTTGTTGATTTCTAGGATTTTCCTTGAGGACTAGGTCACCAACTTTGAAATTTCTGAGAATGACCTTGTGATTGTAGCTTATGCACATGTGTTGCTGATATGCTTTGAGATGAGTATAAGCATGTTGACATCTTTCATCGAGAAGCTTAAGCTCTTGCAGTTGGTTGACTCGATACTCTTCATCTAGGATTAAGCCTTTTAGAGAAACTCTGAGAGATGGAATTTCTACCTCCAAAGGTAAAATTGCTTCTGATCCATAGACCAATGAGTATGGTGTTGCTCCTGTAGGTGTACGGATGCTAGTTTTGTATGCCCAAAGTGTTGGATTGAGTTGCACGTACCAATCTTTGCCTACATCATTCACTATTTTCTTTAAGATTTTCTGTATTGTCTTGTTGGATGCTTCTGCTTGACCATTCCCCTGGGGGTAATAAGGTGTAGAGAATCAATGTTGGATTTTGAATTTTTCACATAGTTCTCGGACATCTTGGTTTTTGAATGGTCATCCATTATCGGTGATGATGGAGCTTGGAATACCATATATGCAGATCAGATAATTTAGGATAAAAGAGGCAATTTATTTTCTCGTCACTATGGTCATGGGGACTGCTTCTATCCATTTGGTAAAGTATTTTGTTGCGGTTATAATGAACGTGTGTCCATTTGAAAATGAAGGATGAATTTTGCCGACCAAGTCTAGTCCCCACTGATAAAAGGACCAAGATGTTGTAAATGGCTGCAGTTCCTATGTTGGTGCATGTATCAGATTGCCATGGATCTGACATTTAGGACACTTCTTTGCAAAATGATAAGAGTCTTTTTCCATTATTGGCCAATAATATCCCATTCTTAAAAGCTTTTTAGAAAGAGTAGTCCCACTTGAATGTGTGCCACAAATACTTTCGTGAAGCTCATGTAAAGCAGAATCAGATTCATTATGATCAAGGCAATGAAGAAGAGTACCATCTAGACCTCGATGGTACAAAGTATCAGTAGTAAGGGTATAACAGGTGGCTTGTCCAATAAAGTTACGTTTTTGGTTTCTTGATAAGTCAATAGGTAAGATGTCATTCTTGAGATAGTCATATATCGGTCCATACAAAGGAGAATCCGAACTGGTTAAGGCATAGATAACATGGGATTCAGAATGGTCATAGGCGGGGGAGAAAAGTTGCTCTACCAAAACCTCGTAACGACTCTGTTGGTCTGGAATTTGCAGTAGTGAAGCAATAGTAGCCATTGCATCGACTGGTCTGTTATTCAACCTTGGTATTTGCTCGAAGGTGATATGCACAAAGTACTATTTGAAGTCATCTACCATTCTTTTGTAGGGTAGCAACTTGTCATCTTTCATCTGATAGTCATCATTAATTTGATTGATAACTAGTTGTGAATCTCCATAGACTTTGAGTTTTGTGATTTTCCATTCTACAGCCATTTTGATGCCTATAACCAATGCCTCATATTCAACCACATTATTTGTGCATAGAAACATAAGCCTATATGATCTGGGTATAGTGTGTCCTTCAAGAGTGATGAATAGAATTCCACCACCTGAACCATGTTGTGTGTAGGATCCATCAAAGTATAGGGTCCATTGTTTGGTAGAAATAGCAAGAACGTCTCTCTCCGAAAATTCAATCTCCATAGTTTGCTTTCCTGGTAGCGGTGCTTCAGCCAGTTGATCTGCAATTGCTTGTCCTTTGATAGCTCTTCGTTCTGTGTAGTGGATATCAAATTCACTAAGGATCATGACCCATTTAGCCAACCGGCCTATAAGAGCTGCCTTGCTGAGGAGATATTTGAGAGGATCAATTTTTGCCACTAGCTTGATTGTGTGCACTAGCATGTAATGTCAAAACTTTTGAGAAGCGAAGACTACTGTTAGACAAGCCTTCTCAATGAATGTATAGTTGAGTTCATATCCATTCAATGTCCTACTGATGTAATATATATCTCATTCTTTTCCTTGTTGATCTTCTTGTGCCAATAGTGCCCCTAGTGATATATCGGTTGTTGAAATGTAGAGAATAAGTGGCTTCCCTGCTACTGGTGGTACTTGAACTGGTGGGTTCATTAGATATTACTTGATTTGATAGAAAGATTCTACACATTTGGCTTCCCATCTGAATGGTACATTCTTATGTAGTAAGTGATTGAATGGTAAACTTTTGTCTGCGAGTTGGGCGATGAATCACCTGATTGATTGGAGTCCTCCTTGTAGAGACCTAAGCTGACTGATATTCTTTGGTGGTGGCATCTCCATAATGGCTTCTACCTTTGCTAGATCTACTTCAATACCCTTACCTGAGACTATGTAGCCTAGTAACTTGCTTGATGTAACCCCAAAGACACACTTCTTAGGGTTGAGCCTGACTTGGAATTTCTCCAATCGATCAAAAATCTTTGTTAGGATGCCTAGGTGTTCTGCTCTAGTGAAAGATTTAGCTAGTAAATTATCCACATAGTCTTCCATGAAGGTATGCATCATGTCATGAAAGATTGTTGTCATTGCTCGTTGATAAGTAGCTCTTGCATTCTTTAGGCCAAAAGGCATAACATTCCAATAGTACGTTCCCCAAGGATAGGTGAATGTTGTTCTATCTTGATCTTCTGGGGCTATTTTTATTTGTTTATAGCCTGAAAAACCGTCTATTAGTGAGAGCATTGCATGGCTCGCTGTGAGGTCTACAATAATGTGGATACTGGGTAAAGGAAATTCATCCTTTCGATAGGCTTTGTTGACATCTCTGAAGTCAGTCATATTTTGATACTTCTATCGGGTTTTGATACTGGTACTATGTTGGAAATCCATTCTGCATAATTGATGGGTCGAATGAATCCAACATCTAATAGTTTCTTTAGTTCAGCTTTGACCATGAGTGCCACCTGTGGATTCATCTTTCGTAATTTTTTCTTGACTGGCTTAACTCCTGGAGAGATGGACAAGTGATGCATGATTAAATGTGGATCAATTCCGGGAATATCTGTGTATGACCAAGCAAAGTTGATTTGCTTTTCTTTAAAAAAGGTGATAAATGTTGATCTTTCTTCCTTTGTTAGAGATTCCGCTAGGTGTATGTTTTTTACTGCTTCTGTAGTACCAATGTTGATTGATTGAGTGGGCTCAATCAATATGGGTGATCGCTCATGAAAATATTTAGGAAGAGTGTCAAGTCTCCCATCCTTAGGTGCCTTAGAAAGGTTTTCACCTTTAGATGCATCCTTTATTTTTACTTTTTTGTGATCTATAGCTGCCATTGACTGGTTTTCAGCCATAAATCTTTTATTTGGTTCATTTTTGAGACTGAGAGACTTGGCACTCCCTGGTTTGCAGACATCATTACTTCATTCACTGGTAGAGCCTATTTTTGGGTTAACGGTACATAGGTAGTGGATAATAGATTCATCATCTGGGAAAATTGGTATATCATGTATTTCGGGTTCGTCCTAGTCAATGAGGTCGGGAAAGACAAGCGACAAGGAATGATTTGGTGGATCAAGTTCTGCTACTATAAGTGTCAAGATAGAGGTTTCATCGTGATTGGGTTTGTTTGTAAAGAAGTCAAGGATTTCGCCGAGGTCTTCGATGGTATCATTATCCGCATAGACTTGCTCATAATGTCGCTATTCGTTTGGCATGTCATCATAGATATTTTGTGGACCAAATTCAAGTGGTTGATACTCTATGTTGTATGCATTTTGAGAAATGGGTGTATGACTGTCATTTTCACAAATATCCTCAATAATATTAGATCAGCTGCCCCATTCATATTCATTGGAATCAGTCTCAGAGTTAGTATCCTAGATTCTATTAGTGTTGTAAACAGGTATGTTGTAGGGTGAAAATATATCTTTGATGATGGATACCAGTTTGATAGTTTTTGTTGATTCGGTGTTGGATCCTACTTCTACTTTTGGTATTTGCTCATAGACTATGCCTCCTTGGGGAGGAATAATGGTATCAGGAGATGATTCTATTGGTTCTTGAGATATTGGTGTTTGAATATGAGCTACTGCTGCAAATATGGCCCTTTTATGACTAAGAAGCTTTCCCTAATGTTGTTTCTGTTCTTGACGTTCACGTGCCTTGCGGATTGTTTCTGCTGACTCAAATAGTGCTTCCTGCCAGGATTCTTCTTTGTACTTCTTCTTTGCTTTCCATTGAGGTTTTGGAGTTATGCGTGGTGTCTTCCTTAATAGGAAAGTGAGTTTACAACCCAATCTTGTTTTGTCTCTACTGGGCTGTGAAGGAAGATCTATGGGTTCAATGATTCCTCCTTTGCATTTTCCAATAGGTCCTTTACCATCATATCCCATTTGTTGCACGATTAAGTAGCCCTTTCCATATAGGTGTGTTAGTAGAACTATGTCTAGAGCAGCTGCTCTGTTATCTTCTTCCTCATCTTTGTATAACCAGCTAAGAATGTCCTTATCTTCTGATTCATGCGCTAGAGTGCCTAGTTGGATGAAGGTACCATCAAATTTGGTGATGGGCTGAGTTACCTGATGTGTTGATGTAGTGGGTAATCCATGAGATCTGGGTGATGTTGGTAATTTGGCCAAACACATGGGTTCCAAAGAGTATTCCCCCATGCCTTGTTCTCTGATTTGCATTTTCTGTTTGAAACCTCCAGGTAATGATTCAGACTTTGCATTCTGTAGATCTGATGTTGAGGATCTCTGTTTTTCCCTATTATGGGGAACCAAATTGTCCTGGGCTGCCCCCATTGCATTACAATGTTGAAATGGATTGTGATCAGCAGATATAGAGATCTCTTGTTCATTGTAAGGAAATTTGACACACTGGTGATACGTAGAAGGCACTGCTTGCATTTCATGTATCCAGGGCCGACCTAGTAATATATTGTATGTGAGATCTATGTCTAAGACCTGGCACATAGTATCTTTCTGCATCGGTCCTACCTATATTGGTAACATCATTGTTCCCTTAGAGGATCTTTCTTCATTATCATATGCCTTTATGGTAATTTTTTTGCATGGATCAATAGATTCCTCAGAGAATCCTAATGCACGGATAAGTTTTAAGGTACATATATTAAGTCTAGCTCCTCCATCTATTAATACTCTTTTTACTCAGTGTTTATAAACGATGACTTCAATATGGAGAGGAGTGTTATGCGGATGACTTAAGGAAGTATTATCATGCTTAGAAAAAGTGAGATTATGAGGTCCTGTCATATGAGTGACCATGGCTTGAAATTTGTCAGCATTCAGATCTTGAGGTACACTTGTTTCCAACAATGCTTGTTCCAATATGTCTTTGTGTTTTGGCGAAAGTTTTAGCAACTCTAGTATGGATATTTGAGCGGCAGTCTTGCGCAGTTGGTTGACTAAATCATATTGGATTTTGGGTGTAGCGTTTGTCATTGACGTATGTCCCTTTAAGACATATTTCTGAGCTCTGGTTGTTACATTGATAGATTCATGATTATATTGGTCTCGGATTGTGATGATGTTTCCATGATTGTTTATAGCTGATATATGATTGATGGTGTTATTGTAAATGTGATTGATACGCACCCCATGGGTATCATTTGAAGTTGAAGCTCCATCTTTGTTGTAGTTTGGAAGAGGATTCTTGAAAGCCCCATGGTCACCATTTGTCTTGAGACCATCTACTATTAAATCACCTATATCAATCATGTCTTGAACAATATTTTTCAATCTCATACAATCATTTATTCAATGGCCTTTGTTGTGATGGAAATCACAAAAGTGTGTGTCATTCCACCAAGGTGGTTTGACTTGTGGTTCATAGTTGCTGATTGCAGGCAAAGATATAATCTTGTTTGCCAGGAGTTCTCTGAATGCTGACTCCAGTGATTGACCCAGTGGTGTGTAGATGCGTTTTTGAAAATTGGTGGTGTTACCTCATGAATTGTTATTAGGTCCTCGATTTGTGGGATTGTTTTGAGTATTGTTGGTGTGGGTTTGACCTTGATTGGTATTCAGTGCATTTGCCTTAGTGTCTGGGTTAACACCTTTAGGATTCTTTGTAGCTTGAGGATTTCCTGATAATGTGAGCATGGGTTGTTTAGATTTTGGATCATTTGGTTCATTGCCTCCTTCATTTCCATTGTTCTTATTCCTGGTCCAGAATCTAGATTTGTCTAAGTTTTGATTATTGTAGCTTGATGAACCTATTCCTTCTTTGAAGAATTTGAGCATTCCTTTCTCGACAAATGCTTCTTCTACTTGAATGCCGTTTTCAATCAGTTTAGCGAAAGACGGTATGCATTGGAGTTTGAGCTTGTAACTCATCTCACTATTCAAGTTATCGATGAAAATTTCCATTTTCTCCTTTTCAGGAATATCGCAAGGATATCTTGAAACCATACAACGCCAACATTGAAGGAATACCATGAATGTCTCATTGTTTTTCTGTTTGGTATTGCAAACATCTATCATGGTGATAGCATGTTGAATGTTATAGGAATACTGTGTTAGAAACTTGTTGACTAGTTCATCAAATGATCTGACAGGAGGTGTGATCTTGGATAACCACTCCATTGTTTGTCCTCCCAAGCTTCTTGGGAATAACCTCATCAGATAGGGGTCGTCATGAGTGAATTAAAGACTCATTGTGCAGAATTCTCGAACATGATCACGGGGATCACTTTTCCCATTGTATTTGTCAAATTTTGGAACGTCTGAGTTTGGAGGAAAAGGCACCATGTTCAATCTTCTATCAAATGGATAAGGACAAATTTCATTTAATGAGTACCGTACTGTTGTCCCTTGTTGCATGTCTTGCATTTGTTTTTGTAACATTTGCATTTGTTGAGTAAGGGCAACTAAAGGCGCATTGTTTTGCCAAGGGAGAAACTCTTCCCTTGTATTAATCCTGGGTTGAAAAGGTGTGCTGAATGGTATATTTTGCTTTGGAGTGTCTAGCTCGGGTATACGCATTTCGGGTATACGTTGTTCTGGAATGTGTTGCTTAGGTATGTTTTGTTCAGGATCATGAGTTTCCTCTTCTCTTTGTTGTTCTTGATATGCATATTGTTGAGATCCAGTTCTAAAGATGTTTGCGTCTAAATCTTCTGGAAGTTTAACGCCTTTACTTGTGAGCATGAGTAGATATTTTTCTTTGTCATTTTCCATGAGTCTTTCCACAAGTTTTTGAAAGGATGTGCTTTCTTGACATTCTCGAAGGATTTCTTCTGTGATCTCGGGTTCTTCTAGATGTGGTCCTTCAAATGGATTAGATAACCTTCGAGACATGCTTGATTCTAGTGTTGCTTCGCTTTGTTTGTTTCGTTGAGAGCGAATGACAGGGATTTTAGTAGAATCTTTATGTGACAAAGGGGACAAAATCCTCTTCGATATGTTGCTCCGGGGTTGGTGGTTCAAATCGGGGTGTGTTTTAAGTGATACACTCGTCAGGAAAGAAGGCTAGATTGATCTTTCCTCCACGATTAATTTGTTGACTGAATGCGGATTTTTGACAGAATGCTCTAGTTTTCAAAGGCTCCTTGTCAAATTCATTGGATTTGTTCTCGATATAGCATTGAACGTGATGAAGAAATGTTCGATGAGATTTGAAAAGTTGACGATTGATGTACAAAAATTTATTTCTTTTGAGAAATTTGGAAGAACTTGGTTGTTGTTTCTTCAACGTGGTGTTACGATAAATATTCTTTCTTCTCAGAATATGGGGATTAGTCATGCATAAGTGATCAATGGTTTCCTTTGAATTGTTTTGGATTCAGTTGATCTTGCTTTGAAAATTCAAGTTGTTACTTTATCAAAGTGAAGGTTTAGATGCCCCTTCATGACAAAGCGTGTCAAAGGACATGGATAAAGTCTCCCGATACGGAAACTTGTTTTGACAACTTGAGGTTTTAAGCAAGTGATTTTGAGATAAAATCCGTGAGATAATAAAGGATCCTTTTGATACTTGCGATGATGTTTCCTGATTTTGATAGGATAGATATGTTTTATCATGCGATCAGTTTTAGATTCTTACAATGTTTGCTTGACACAAATTTTGCTCAAGAAACAATTTTTAAAGCTGTGTTTTTGCTACTTTGTTTTGACAAAAAATAATGTTGATGAAAAGAGGCTTCCAAAGATGATTTCTAAATTTTTAAAATGCCTCACTGTTTTGCCCTCTGTTTTTCTGAGTTTTGCCACGCGCTAAAACAACGATGGGATGCGCTACCAAATTTACTTCACACGCTAAATAAAGGACCACACGCGCTAAGCTGCCCCATGCCATGCGCTAAAGTTTTCGACTGTTAAAATTTGTTTTCTACCTAGCTTGAAAAGTTTATGCGCTAATATGGGTCTGCGAGGCGCTAACTGTTAAACCCTACGCGCTAAAGTTTGACTCCTACGCGCTAAGCTGATGTTTCAACGCGCTAGGCTGTTTTCCGGATGCGCTAACTATTTAACACTATTTTGAATTTTTGGAGGAACGCTACTGTTTTGACTGGATGCGCTAACTTGATGTTCTAATGCGCTAACAAATGTACCACACATGCTAAGAAGTTGCTCTCACGCGCTAAACTATCCTGATATTTTCCTTCGACTGGTTCTTGCAATTTTTGGATTTTTGTTGTGAGTTTTTCAGTTGTGATGGATGATTTTCTGAAGTAGTAAATGCAAGCACAACACAAAAAAGACAACCATTTTGCCTAATCTAACAAAAAGTGTATGTTCTGCGAGGATGTGTTCAAATCCCCAATGCTTTAAGAGTGTGTATTTACTTTTAGCAAGGTTAAAACAAACTTCACCTTCCTTTGGTGCCTCAAAGGATCAATCTCAATTCATTGCAAAAGGAAAAAGAACTTCATCTTCATGCAAAACAAAGAGGGAAAACTTTCCCCTATCGACTTTAATTTTTGTTGACCAACATCACGATTTACTTTGTTGACCAGGCTTATTTTTCAAAAGTTTTTTAAAATACACACTTTGCTATGAAAGGTTAAAAAGAACATCATGCTTGTTGGAGCAACATCTCCAAATAGAAGTTAGCAAATTATTGTCTTGAAGGCTAAAAGGAAAATTGTTTGCCTTGTCTCAAAAGTGGAAGGTATATGCTCTCAAGCCAAACCACTCTTAAAGCTTTGTGTATTTCAAGCAATAAATCCTTTAGTAGGCCTGCCTTCTTGAGGGGTTGAAATCAACTCTTAAAGCCATTTATGGCTGGTGTGAAGGGAACGACCTAAGTGGGAAACAACTTTGACGCCAAGTGTTCCAACCCACTATAATCAAAAGTGGAAAGTGACGAAAGTCCTTTTCAATGGTTGCACGTAGCAATTAGCCTTCCCCCAGTATCCTTGAGATATGTAAAGCCTTTATTCTAAAGGTTAGGAAGCTTCCTGAGGGAGTTTATCACTGATGGCCGAACAAGAAGCCTGATTACGAACCATAGAAATAGAAATCTTGAGCCAAGTCAGTAACCAGACATTTATAACATCATAGTGCAAGGGTGGGGAAGAATCCACCCCCGAGATCGCTCACCATATATCTCCCACTTGATAACTACTCAATTGTGAAGTAATTCACTTTGACTTAATTTCTAGCAAAAGGCAAAAAAATGGGCACCCTCTAGGGGGGACACGACTGTTTGAGCTGATGGAGTATCGAGACTAGTGGGCTATGATGTTATTTATGACCTTTGAATAAAGAGTCTTCTTGATGTGTATAATTTGTATCCAAACCTATTAAAACACTGGGGATTTGAACACATCCTCGCAGAACATACACTTTTTGTTAGATTAGGCAAAATGGTTATCTTTTTTGTGTTGTGCTTGCATTTACTACTTCAGAAAATCATTAATCACAACTGAAAAACTCACAACAAAAATCCAAAAATTGCAAGAACTAGTCGAAGGAAAATATCAGTATAGTTTAGCGCGTGAGAGCAACTTCTTAGCATGTGTGGTACATTTGTTAGCGCATCAGAACATCAAGTTAGCACATCTAGTCAAAACAGTAGCGTTCCTCCAAAAATTCAAAATAGTGTTAAATAGTTAGCGCATCCGGAAAACAGCCTAGCATGTTGAAACATCAGCTTAGCGCGTAGGAGTCAAACTTTAGCGCATAGGGTTTAACAGTTAGCACGTCGCAGACCCATATTAGCACATAAACTTTTCAAGCTAGGCAGAAAACAAATTTTAACAGTCAAAAATTTTAGCGCATGGCATGGGGCAGCTTAGCATGTGTGGTCCTTTATTTAGTGCGTGAAGTAAATTTGGTAGCGCATCCCATCGCTGTTTTAGCGCGTGGAAAAACCTGGAAAAATAGAGGGCAAAATAGTGAGGAATTTTGAAAATTTAGAAACCATCTTTGGAAGCCTCTTTTCATCAACATCATTTTTTGTCAAAAACATAGCTTTAAAAACTGTTTCTTGAGCAAAATTTGTGTCAAGCAAACGTTGTAAGAATCTAAAACTGATCGCACGATAAAACATATCTATCCTATCAAAATCAGGAAACATCATCGCAAGTATCAAAAGGATCCTTTATTATCTCACGGATTTTATCTCAAAATCACTTGCTTAAAACCTCAGGTTGTCAAAACAAGTTTCCGTATTGGGAGAATTTATCCATATCCTTTGACACGCTTTTTCATGAAGGGGCATCTAAACCTTCACTTTGATAAAGTAAAAACTTGAATTTTCAAAGCAAGATCAACTGAATCCAAAACAATTCAAAGGAAACCATTGATCACTTATGCATGACTAATCCCCATATTCTGAGAAGAAAGAATATTTATCGTAACACCAGGTTGAAGAAACAACAACCAAGTTTTTCCAAATTTCTCAAAAGAAATAATTTTTTGTACATCAATCATCAACTTTTCAAATCTCATCAAACATTTCTTCATCACGTTCAACACTATATCGAAAACAAATCCAATGAATTTGACAAGGAGCCTTTGAAAACTAGAGCATTCTGTCAAAAATCCGCATTCAGTCAACAAATTAATCGTGGAGGAAAGATCAATCTAGCCTTCTTTCCTGAGGAGTGTATCACTTACAACACACCCCGATTTGAACCACCAACCCCAGAGCAACATATCGAAGAGGATTTTGTCCCCTTTGTCACATAAAGCTTCTACTAAAATGCCTGTCACTCGCTCTAAATGAAACAAACAAAGTGAAGCAACACCAGAATCAAGCATGTCTCGAAGGTTATCTAATCCATTTGAAGGACCACATCTAGAAGAACCCCAGATCACAGAAGAAATCCTTCGAGAATGTCAAGAAAGCACATCCTTTCAAAAACTTGTAGAAAGACTCATGGAAAATGACAAAGAAAAATATCTACTCATGCTCACAAGTAAAGGCGTTAAACTTCAAGAAGATTTAGACGCAAACATCTTTAGAACCGGATCTCAGCAATATGCATATCAAGAACAACAAAGAGAAGAGGAAACTCGTGATCCTGAACAAAACATACCTGAGCAACACATTCTAGAACAACGTATACCCGAAAAGCGTATACCCGAGCTAGACACTCCAAAGAAAAATATACCATTCAACACACCTTTTCAACCCAGGATTAATACAAGGGAAGAGTTTCTCCCTCGGAAAAACAATGTGCCTTTAGTTGCCCTTACTCAACAAATGCAAGACATGCAACAAGGGACAACAGTACGGTACTCATTAAATGAGATTTGTCCTTATCCATTTGACAGAAGATTGAACATGGTGCCTTTTCCTCCAAACTCAGACGTTCCAAAATTTGACAAATACGATGGGAAAAGTGATCCCCGTGATCATGTTCGAGAATTCTGCACAATGAGTCTTTAATTCGCTCATGATGACACCTATCTGATGAGGTTATTCCCAAGAAGCTTGGGAGGACAAACAATGGAGTGGTTATCCAAGATCGCACCTCCTATTAGATCATTTGATGAACTAGTCAACAAGTTTCTAACACAGTATTCCTATAACATTCAACATGCTATCACCATGCTAGATGTTTGCAATACCAAACAGAAAAACAATGAGACATTCATGGTATTCCTCTAACGTTGGCGCTGTATGGTTTCAAGATATCCTTGCGATATTCCTGAAAAGGAGAAAATGGAAATTTTCATTGATAACTTGAATAGTGAGATGAGTTACAGGCTCAAACTCCAATGCATACCGTCTTTCGCTAAACTGATTGAAAACAACATTCAAGTAGAAGAAGCAGGTGTCAAGAAAGGAATGCTCAAATTCTTCAAAGAAGGAATAGGTTCATCAAGCTACAATAATCAAAACATAGACAAATCTAGATTCTGGACCAGGAATAAGAACAATGGAAATGAAGGAGGCAATGAACCAAATGATCCAAAATCTAAACAACCCATGCTCACATTATCAGGAAATCCTCAAGCTACAAAGAATCCCAAAGGTGTTAACCCAGACACTAAGACAAATGCACTGAATACCAATCAAGGTCAAACCCACACCAACAATACTCAGAACAATCCCACAAATCGAGGACCTAATAACAATTCATGAGGTAACACCACCAATTTTCAAAAACGCATCTACACACCACTGGGTCAATCACTGGAGTCAGCATTCAGAGAACTCCTGGCAAACAAGATTATATCTTTGCCCGCAATCAGCAACTATGAACCACAAGTCAAACCACCTTGGTGGAATGACACACACTTTTGTGATTTCCATCACAAAAAGGGCCATTGAATAAATGATTGTATGAGATTGAAAAATATTGTTCAAGACATGATTGATATAGGTGATTTAATAGTAGATGGTCTCAAGACAAATGGTGACCATGGGGCTTTCAAGAATCCTCTTCCAAACTACAACAAAGATGGAGCTTCAACTTCAAATGATACCTATGGGGCGTGTATCAATCACGTTTACAATAACACCATCAATCATATATCAGCTATAAACAATCATGGAAACGTCATCACAATCCGAGACCAATATAATCATGAATCTATCAATGTAACAACCAGAGCTCAGAAATATGTCTTAAAGGGACATACGTCAATGACAAACGCTACACCCAAAATCCAATATGATTTAGTCAACCAACTGCGCAAGACTGCCGCTCAAATATCCATACTAGAGTTGCTAAAACTTTCGCCAAAACACAAAGACATATTGGAACAAGCATTGTTGGAAACAAGTGTACCTCAAGATCTGAATGCTGACAAATTTCAAGCCATGGTCGCTCATATGACAGGACCTCATAATCTCACTTTTTCTGAGCATGATAATACTTCCTTAAGTCATCCGCATAACACTCCTCTCCATATTGAAGTCATCATTTATAAACACTGAGTAAAAAGAGTATTAATAGATGGAGGAGCTGGACTTAATATATTTACCTTAAAACTTATCCATGCATTAGGCTTCTTTGAGGAATTTATTGATCCACGCAAAAAAATTACCATAAAGGCATATGATGATGAAGAAAGACCCTCTAAGGGAATAGTGATGTTACCAATACAGGTAGGACCGATGCAGAAAGATACTATGTGCCAAGTCTTAGACATAGATCTCACATACAATGTATTACTAGGTCGGCCTTGGATACATGAAATGCAAGCAGTGCCTTTTACCTATCACCAGTGTGTCAAATTTCCTTACAAGGGACAAGAGATCTCTATATCTGCTGATCACAATCCATTTCAACATTGTAATGCAATCAGGGAAGCCAAGGACAGTTTGGTTCCCCATAATAGGGAAAAACAGAGATCCTCAACATCAAATCTACAGAAGGCAAAGTCTGAATCATTACCCGAAGATTTCAAACAGAAAATGCAAATCAGAGAACAAGGCATGGGGGAATACTCTTTGGAACCCATATGTTTGGCAAAATTACCAACATCACCCAGATCTGATGTAGTACCAAAGTCAAAGAAATATCAAGATGTGGGCTAAATTTATCACAACTGGCCATTTGACCTTAGGGATAAAAAGTGTTTGAAGTGTGTTCATTTAGTCAAGACCAAGTGCAAATTGAGACAACTTCAAGCTTTGGAAATACACCTGTAAAATACATCTAAAGGAAGGGTCATATAAAAGTCCAAGGATTGGGTTGATTTAGACCCATACTCATTTGTGCCTTTGGGGCAACATTCTTGTGTTTGTGTGCTTGCTTTGTTTTCTTTTCAAAGAAAAATAAAAAAAATCACTTCCAAAAACAAAGTATTCATCCAACCAAACATTTCTCAAAACAACCAAACACATCAAAAACAAAGTGCAAACAACAAAAGTATCAAAACTTTATGACCATTCTTCACATTTTGCAAAAGAAAAAGCGTCATCAGAATATCAACTTGAAAAGAAGACCATTAAGCTCAAAGGCTTTGATCAAAAGGAGAAAATTCTTTTATCTAAATAGACAAATCTTTGTCTCCATAGAGTTTTTCTACGTCACATGCACCTCTACCTTCAAGGAAAAACAAACGAATTTGATTCAGAATCATTGAACCGCAGAGCTTTTATACAATATAGAGCTCTGAGTTATCACAAAAACCAAGGAGGTAAGATTAATCCCAACTTTTTCCCAAACGTCTGTATCACATACAACACAACTTGAGAAATACCACCAACACCTGAAAGAGAAGAGGTAGAGTTTGTCCCATTTGTGACACAAAGTTTTTATTGGAGTTGAAAACATTTCATCCATTATCTTACTCATACATATCACTTCATCATCAATCCATCCCAACTCACAAAACATTAAGAGGTTCTTGTCCCAAGTTCTCTTTTAGATATTGCTTGAATCAAACACATCACATCACTTTTTAGATTGTTTCTACATTTAGGATAAGCTCATCCTAAGAGACACATCTTCACAAGTTAAAACTAGTTCATGAGTGGATCCTCTCATTACTAGGTAGTTCAATCTGTAACACATCTCAGATTTCTCTACACCTTATTACATCAAATCTTATCAAAACAAAACAAGCAATTCAAAGAAGGAAATTTCGGTTACATCTACCTTAAAAGTGCTAGAGATCTATATGCAACACAATTCACCAACCATCAATCTCTCATTTCATCAAAAACTCATCATCATTTTCACTCAACTTCAACAAAGACTCATAAGCAAAATGGCTCAAACCCGATCACAGTCAAGGCAACGAGAAATAGAAATGGAAGAAGAAGAAGAGGAAAATTTCAATGAATTTCAGGAAGCACTTGGAGGAAATGCGAATGACGAAAACCCAAGTACTCCTACTCCTGCAACAATAGAAAGGGCCCAGCATAACCCTCTCTTTAACAGACTTTTTGATGAAATACTCAGGAGCAATGCAAATGCTCACTTCTTAAAACTCACTCAAGAAGGAGCAAAACTCCCCTCTGACTTTGATCTTGCCCAATTAAGACAGGCATCAGAAAGACAAAGTCACCATGAAGAGGAAAGAGGTAGAGATCCCATCAGATATAACATTCCTCAAGGTAACCCACCACCTCCTCCTCTAAATGAAATGGAGATGTTGTGGCAACAAATCGAGAATCTCACCCAACAACTTCATAGTGGTATCAAAACTAACCAATTCTCACTCAATGACATATGTCCCTATCCTTTTGATAGGAATCTTTATATGCCACCCTTTCCATGAGGATTCGAAACACCCAAATTCAAAAAATATAGAGGAAAAGGAGATCCTCGTGATCATGTCAGAGAATTTCATTCCGCTTGTCTTGAAGTGGCATATGAAGACACCTACCTAATGTGCCTTTTTCCCCAAAGCTTGGGAGGAACAACCACATCATGGTTTTCCCGACTATCAAGTGGCATTAGAACATTTGAGGAACTCATCCATAAATTCCTAGCTCATTACTCTCATAACATTGAACATGACATCACCATGGCTGATCTGTGCAACACTAAACAAAAACCAGGTGAACTATTCTCAATATTCCTGCAACGATGGCGTCAAATTCTAGCAGATGTTCTCTTCAGTTACCTGAACGAGAACTAGTGGAAATATTCATTTCCAACTTAAACGAAGAAATGGAATTTCACCTGGATGTCAAAGACACAGACTCTTTTAATGATATGATCACCAAGGGTTTGAAATGTGAATAGGCACTTATCAAGAAAGGACTCATCAACATATATAATGAACCAAAGGATGGTCCTCGCCCATGCTTCAATAGTGATAAACCAAGCTTCTGGAGCAAAAACAAGAATATCGTCAATGATGGGGTTGTTGATGCCAGGACTATACAAACTGCACAACCTATGGTTTGGTTTGCAAGACAGAATCCTCCACCTCAGAATAACACAAATGTTCCTTCCAATCAAGGTCGCATCACCTCTCATGATGAACCAAGACCTCGTCAGCAAAAACAAAAATGAATATACACTCCCTTAGGGGAACCCATTGAAATAGTATTGCGACAACTCATTTCTCAAAATTTGGTCACTCTACCAAAAACATCAAACTATGAACCTCAAGTCAAACCTGCATGGTGGAGAGATACTGAACACTGTGATTTCCACCAAGGAAGAGGACACAAGACAAGTAATTGTCACCGATTAAAAGATCTTATTTAGGATCTTATTGACCGAGGAGAAATTGAAATTGAAGGACATGACCCAAAAACAACAAATAATGATCATCTGATGTTCAAAAATCCACTTCCATCACAAGATCAAAGGGGTCCTTCCACTTCCAGGTGAGGCACTGATACCACTGATTATACACAAGCTACGTATAATTACACTGTAAATCATCTGTATGATGCCAGTGAACAAGTTGCAACTATAACCTTCAAAAATCCCAACTCAAATTGGAATGTTGTTATGTGTCGTGGTAAGGTTACCATAAAGGCAACTCCACAAGGCACCACCTCCATCCCAAAGCAATACAATCTTGTGGAACAATAAGACAAAACCCCTGCGCTTATATCCATTTTAGAGCTTTTGCGCCTATCGCCATCTCATAAAACAATATTGGATCAAGCACTCCAAGAGGTGTCAGTCCCTCCAAATCTGAATATAGACCAATTTCAAGCCATGGTTGGAAGTCTAAAGTCATCACCTTGTCTCACTTTTTACGAAAGTGACAACTCTTCCTTCTAGCAACCTCATAACACCTCACTCCACATCGAAGGATTTATTAACCAACATAGGATCAAGCGAGTCTTGATAGATAATGGAGTAGGCTTGAACATTTGTACACTACAATTGGTCACATCATTGGGATATGCGGTAGAATCAGTGGATCCTCATAAGAAGATCACAATCAAAGCCTATGATGATGCAGAGCGTTCATCCAAAGGAGCTATGGTACTACCAATCCGAGTGGGCCTCGTGGTAAAGCACATCATCTGTCAGGTTCTGGACCTTCCTCTGCCATACAATCTATTGTTAGGAAGACCTTGGAAACATGCCATGCAAGCTGTTCCATCTACCTACCATCAATGTATCAAGTTCCCACATAACGGTGTAGAGATCACAATCCTGGGCGATGCAAATCCCTTTGCGTATTGCCATAATATCAACCATCAACCAGAGATTACCGTTCCTAATAATAGAGAATTCATTTCCTCCACATCATATATAAGTCCCGCCTCTCTTGCCAGTTCGAACACCACTATACCAAAGAAAGAAAAGCTTAAAATGAAAATAGCAGAGGAAGGTCCTAGGGAATACAACTTGAGTCAACTCTTTTGTGTGGGACAAATGCCCACTTCTCCTAGAACACATGGTAAACCACAATAGTTGCTGCAACAACCACTAATCACGCTCGCATGTGCTTTGATGCCTTTCATCCTTGGAAAGAGTCAAGAAGAAGAAACCCAAGATGAGGACTTAGCGGAATGGATCTATAAAGATCCCATTACCATTGATATACCGAAAGTTAAACTTCCTATGGATTAGTATGGCAAAGGTCTCCTCATTATGCAAAGAATGGGGTATGATGGTCAGAGTGCTTTGGGATATTGCAAACAAGGACGACATGAACCTCTACTGCCATAATTAAAGCCCAAAGGTAATACAAGCTTAGGCTTTGAAAAAGAGATCTTTCCTAAACTCAAAATCAAAGGAAAACCCAGCAAACCATTGTGTCAGCCTACTGCAAAAAAGACACCTTTTATTATCAAAGCAGCATCAAACACCATCACAACTGCCCCACCAAGGCTCAGAATCCCAACACAACCATCACCAATGCTACTCATCCCACCAAGTGAACCAGTAATCTCATCAGCAGCACCATTAGCAGCAGCAACTATATCAAAACCCGCAGCAGCATCTATGGCACCAGCAGTTCCAGTAGAAGCCACTGAGTCAATACTACCAATACTCCTTGTACTAGATTCTTTTATCCCCATCGACCTTCCTGCAACACCAATCACTACAAAGGTACATCAACCAATCACACCTGCAGTATTTAACTCAAAGGACATCCCAGTATGGTATAGTAATTGGATGCTGGAAAGTGACTCAGAGACCGACTCACATGAGTGGGAATTTGATTCTATACAGCTTAACACTTTAGATGAGGAAGATGCATCACTACCTCCACCATGCAAAGACATCCCTATTTATGGAGAAGCACAGATAAAGACCACTTGGGTTCCTGAACTAGAAACATCTTCCACAAACCCTACGTCTCATCCTACACCTGATTCTGATAGGGAGAGTACCATTAATGACCTTCACCATAATGTCTTAACCCTCACTGATACATCTAATGCACTTAACCTAATCGATGAAGTAATGCCCATTATCCACCCTGAACTCATCGAATGGAACCAACCAAATCCCCCATGTCTTGACTTCTTCCAAAATGATGAGGCCATCATTGAATTTTTGGAATTAAGGGATAACCTACCAAGCGGGGATCACAAAGTTGGATTCGCCATTGAACTTAATAGCACAGCATACTTCGGGGCGGATGCCAAACCTTTTAGCTACAAAAATATAACAATGAAACATGGATCTTCCAATGAAAACCACACTGTGGCACTGTTTGATCCAACAAAAGTAAAAAGAAAGAGCATATCCAATGGTGAAAAACTCTCTGAGGCGCCTGAGGATGAAGGGTTTGAAATTCTCCCTGCTAGTACACAATGGGAACGATCAACGATTCTCATCGAGGAAACCAAAGAATACAATGTGGGGACTCCTGAAAATCCTCATCTCATACATCTGGCATCTCTTCTCACTCCAGAGGAACAACCTAAATTTATAGAGTTCTTCCAGAAGCGTCAGATCAACTTTGCATGGTCATATGCAGACATGCTTGGGCTTGATCCTGATTTAGTCATGCATCACCTCACCATAGCAGAAGGAGCCAAACCTGTCAAGTAGAAGCTTCGTAAAATGCATCCTCAAATTGCAGTACTAGTCAAAACAGAACTCCAGAAACTCCTAGATGTTGGTTTTATTAGACCAATTGATTATACAAAATGGATCTCCAACATTGTGCCTGTCGGAAAACCAAAAGGGGGCATCCGCATTTGTACTAACTCCAAAGATCTGAATAAGGCCTATCCTAAGGATGACTTCCCCCTTCCAAATATCAACATCATAGTGGATCTGACAACAGGACATTCCATGCTTTCACTCATGGATGGCTTTTCAGGATACAATCAGATAAAGATCACATCGGAAGATCAACATTAGACAGCCTTCACCTGTCCATGGGGCACATATTGCTAGAATGTAATGCCTTTTGGTCTAAAGAATGCAGGAGCGACCTATCAACAAGCAATGACCACCATCTTCCATGACATGATGCATACTATGATGGAAGATTATGTTGATGACTTACTAGCAAAATCACTCACCAGAGAAGAGCATCTCCACATCTTAGATAAAATCTTTGATAGACTGGAACAATACCATGTTCGACTCAACCCAAAGAAATGTGTCTTTGGAGTGACCTCTGAGAAGCTTCTAGGATACATTTTCTCAAGAAAAGGTATTGAGGTCGACCCAGCAAAGGTAAAAGCAATCATGGACATGCCACCACCAAAGAATATCAGTCAACTAAGGACATTACAAGGGCGGCTTCAATCCATCTGAAGATTCATTGCACAACTGGCTGATAAGTGTCACCCATTCACACACCTGCTACACAAGAACATCCACTTTTAGTGGGATGCCCGATGCCAACAAGCATTTTAGATGCTTAAAGACTATCTCATGAATCCACCATTGCTGATCCCACCAAATCCAAGTAAACTGTTGTTACTCTACATCTTAGCAACAAGTACAACATTGGGTGTACTACTGGTACAACATAATACAGAAGGAAAAGAGTGTGTTGTTTACTACATCTCTCGCACACCGGTGGGCTATGAACTCAATTACACGCCTATTGAGCGAGCTTGCCTAGCAGTAATCTTAGCAGCCACTAAACTGAGGCACTATCTGTTAACACACAAAGTACAACTCATTGCAAAGATTGATCCACTCAAGTATTTACTCAGCAAAGCAGCATTGACAGGTTGCTTGGCCAAATAGGTGATGATTCTAAGTGAATTTGACATCAAGTATGTAGATCGTAAAGCTATCAAAGGTCAAGTTATTGCGGATTAGTTGGCCGATGCACCTCTCATAGGCGATCATCCTCTCATTTCCAATTTTCTAGATGAAGAGATATTCATGATTACAACAACACAACCATGGAAACTATACTTTGATGGTTCATACACTAGGCATGGCTCGGAGGCAAGCATTCTGTTTATCACACCTCAAGGTGATAGCATCCTAAAGTCTTACAGGCTCACATTTCCATGCACCAACAACATAGCAGAGTATGAGGCCTTGATCACAGGACTCAGGCTAACCGTACAATGGAAATTACAAGAACTACAAGTATATGGCGACTCCCAACTGGTCATTCGACAAGCAACAGATGAATATCAAACCAAGGATGATAAACTCATGCCATATAAGCAAATGGTAGACAATCTAAAGACATCATTTATTACTATCACTTTTGAGAAAATACCAAGAGATCAGAATCACGCCACTAACGCTATGGCTACCATCGCATCTCTCCTAGATCTTCCACAGAATTCAACATGCTACGAGTTCTTGGTAGAACAGCTTTGGATTCCCACTTATGATATCCCCGAAACCAAAATGATATGTCGCCTTGTCAGTTTTGAATCCCCATGGTACGGTGAGTTCTACACCTATCTCCGTGATCACACCCTTCCTCCCAACCAATCAAATAACCAACATAAAACCTTCATTCGCCAAACTGCTCGATATACCATTATTGCTGAAACCCTATACTGACGCGGTCTTGATGGTACTCTCCTTCGATGTCTGGAACAAGGTGAGATAACAAAAGATTTGGAAGAAGTCCATGAAGGAATTTGTGAGACTCACTCAAGTGGTGCGTCACTAGCCAAGAAACTCCTGCACAATGGATACTATTGGCTATCTATGGAAAAAGATTCCTACTACTTTGTCAGAAAATGCAAGAAATGTCAAGTTCATGGTGACCTGATACATGCACTAGCCCAGGAAATGCAACCAATCACAACACCATGGCCTTTCTGTCAATGGGGCCTTGACCTTGTGGGTAAGATTCATCCGTCTTCATCCAATGGCCATAAATTCATTATTACCGCCACCGAATATTTCACAAAGTGGATCAAAGTTGTTCCATTTACCCAAGTCACCGGCAAGCAGATCGCCTCATTCATCTTCAACTACATCATCTGCCTGTATGGTGTTCCCATGTCCATCATCACAGATAACGGTCTTCCTTTCAAAAATTAGGATGTCCGTGAACTTTGTGAGAAATTTCATATCCAACACCGCTTTTCCACTCCCTATTACCCACAAGGCAATGGTCAGGCCAAAGCATCCAATAAAAACATATTGAGAATCCTAAAGAAGACAGTCAATGATGTCGGTCGTGATTGGCATGTTCAACTGAATCTAGCGCTATGGGCATATCGAACTAGCATTCGAACCCCTACAGGTGCAACTCCTTATTCATTGGTCTATGGTGCCGAAGCTATCTTACCTATTGAGGTCGAGATACCATCACTACGAGTTTCCTTGCATAATCTAATAGATGATGAAACGTACAGAGTCTCACTCCTCCAAGACTTAGAGTTACTTGATGAGAAGCGACAAGCTGCATACAATCACCTCAAAGCCTATCAGCAGCGCATGAGTAGAAGCTACAATCACCGAGTTAGATCTCTTACATTTGAGGTCGGTGATCTTGTTCTCCAAGAGAATCCTCGTAACCAACCAAACAGAGAACATCAGGGCAAGTTTGAATCAAACTGGCTGGGCCCATATGTTGTCACTACTGTATTCGGGTCCGGGGCATATCAGTTGGCTACATCAGAAGGAGAACCGCTCACAGATCCAATCAACAACATACACCTCAAATGGTTTTATACCTAAGCTGAATAGAGCATCAGGTTCCCCTGCATACCAGAAAATACCAAAAATATTTAGAAAAATGTCTTGAAGAAATACAAAAACATTCAAAAAGTAAAGAAAAATCATGCATCCAAACGGTGAACAACCACTCCGGTGGCACCTTGGGTAAGTGCATTGGTAAAAACCTGGCAAACAGGCACAACTCATAAAGACAATGGCTCCAGTATCTTTCAGGCTCGTTGCGATCACATTCATACATACACACATCCATCCATCCAAACCATGGCTTGTTATTTGATCTGCAATAAAGAGATAGTACTTCATGCGTCTTGCATCCCACTCTATCATAGTCATGTCTACACTTGGGGGCAATACCCTTAAACATCTAGATGATGGAAGTGGATTCTATATTACTGGTGATTCATTGGCAAAAACATTCAAAAATGTCTCACAAAATCCAAAAACATTCAAAACAATCATCAAAATACCAAAAACATTCAAAAACAATACAAAGTCCAAAAACAACGAAAAACCATCAAAAGTCAAACAAAAACATGGCAACACCTTATACATACTCATCTGCACAGATACAAAACAAACATTGGCATAATACTCACACGATGACCACTTACCAATCAACCCACACAATCAACATCAACAAAATTGTCTTTAAACAAGGATGCATCCTTCCTTACCAAAACAAAGACAAAAGTGACATTTTCTTTGACAAGAAAATTATGTTAAGCTATCAAATACTTGGTTGATTTGTGAGTACAATCATTCGTTTATCTGTATTGGGATCTTTCAGCATTGTTTTGTATCATTTGTGCATTATTTCCGATGAAGTTCTGGGCCATGTACTAATGTTGTCTACATGGGAAATTCACCAAGCTACGTGATCTTATGCCAAATGCAGTCATAGATCATTACATCTTGCTGACTTCAGCGTATACCTCGACCATATGAGCATGAACCATTACCAAGGATCCTTATTCTTTATTCTTTATGTATACACTGTTTGTTTGCAGGAACATTGCTCTTCCTTTGGTTCCTTCCCCCTCATCCAATTTGGATAAAGGTTTTTATCTCTTAGTACAGTATGCACTTGTCTCAGGATATGATCAGCCTAAGATCAAGGAGGATGATCCAAGTCATGCATGAACGGAGATAATCCTTGTCTGTTACGCAAGCAATACTCTGACCGACTTGACCCTTATATCAAGTCATTTGTATTAACTTGCTATATAAAATCCATGTAAGGAATACTCAGGTCATCATGAATCATTATGTCAAGATGCTTGTATTCTCTTCCACATTTTAAAAGCTCAATGATGAAAATAGAGCACTATGGATCGTCATTTCCATCTCATCTGTTTATATCTTGCATTCCGTTGCATATCACCCATCCATTCACTCATTCATATGTATCATTTATATGCCAAAAGTAAACAAGGTTCTTATGAACAGTTATGTAAGAATTGAGCTGGTCTTGGATACAATCACGACCGAGTACTCTGATACATCATCAATGCATCATGCAAAGTCTCAAAAACCTTGCATTCCTCATGGTCATATCATCATCGCATTTAGTTGCATCTTGCATTAAATACATTCATGTCATTTTTAACTTAACATTGCATATAGTTCATTTTTGACATTAGTTTTCATTAATCATTTGCATCATTGCATCAATCATAAATAATTAGATTCATTCATGGGATCAAATTGTCCTTGATTAAGCCATTTACTATTCATTCATTTAGTGTCAATTATCCATCATCATTTCATTATCCTTTATCATTTATCACTGCATACATTCATTTCTAGTTAAAAGGTGTATTCATTCATCCATTATTAAGTATCTTATTATGCTCATTTTTAGGATTCATTCACATTACATTCATTATCCTCTTTTTAAATTGCATTAAGGTACAGTTATTAAAAACTAGGAGTTGTATTATCATCACATTATCATTTTTTTACTTAAATCATATTTAAGCATTTAGAATCATAAATCCATTTGTTTCCAAACATTGGTTCATACCATTTTATATATATCCATTATACATAGGCATTTATTTCGACATTATCATATAAACATTTGTACTTTACATTTTGTTTATCCATATTACATTCATCTAAAAAAAAAATCTAGATGCATATCCATACATAAACATCATTCATTCAACCATTGCATTAACATCATCACATAAATTATCTCATCATTATATTGCAATAGGAAACACCAAAATCCTGTTCATAAATCATCATAAGTATACATCATCATCATGGCATTACATACATAAAGCATTACATCAAAAAAATCAAACAAATCATACATATATAAACCTGCATTCATATGTCAGTATCCCACATCATAAATCATCATAAAAACATGCATATAAGAAACATCTCATCAAATGCATACATGTACACAAATCCATCTAAGCAAAAAATCATCATCTTGCATAAACATCCATACATATCAAATGCATATCATCAAAATATGGGATCTCCTCATATATATCATCTCATATATCAGAGTACAATGAAGTCTACAAAATCGGCTACCAAGAGCCATCCAAGATACAGTCCAAAAAATAAACAATGATACAATACATATATGCAAACAATGCTCTCTCAAATGCCACTCTGGCCAGATGCTGTACCACCATCACCACCTACTCCCCCATTGGTGCCCGCACCACCTGATCTATCTCTCCGTGGAGGCCTCATTGAACCACCACTCACTCCTGCATCCCCTGATCTCTCCCTCCGCAGAGGACCCATCACACCCCCACTGCTCTGCACCCTCTGTGATCGCTCTAATCTGGCTTGCCGCATCTGAGAATAGCTAAGAGCTTACTGACTAACTGGCACCACCTGCTCATATAAACCCCGCCAGTAGTCTATCTCTGCCTGTGCTCGCCGCATCTCCCTCATCACCTCCCCTGTAGGCCCTTGTGCTCCTACTCCAATCCAGACTCTCTCCTGCAGCTCTGCCAATCTCTCCACTGCACTATCCCTCTCTTGCAGCACCACCGCCAGCTCTGACTCTCGTGCAAATAGCTGCATATCCCTAGCCGCCACCTCCGCCTCCAAATCCTCTACTCGGGTCTACAAATGTGCTATCATGTGATCCCGAAGATCTCCAGTGGCTCCCTCCCCAGTATCCATAGCCACCTCACCTGTACCACCCTCTCCAATAGCTCTCTCCCCTTTGTCCATCGGGATCTCCCTCTCCATTCCCCTCCCACCCAACCGAACTCCTCCCTATATCAATGGTCCCTGTGCTATCCGTAGTGGCAGTCCACCTCTCCCTCTCCACTGAATCCGCATCCCCAACCCACCTCCTCCTCCACCACCTCCTCCATCTCCACCCTCTCCTCCACCTCCTCCACCTGCCCTCGGTCCTCGACCTCCTGCCCTCCTTTGTCTCTGTCCCCTCTCATCCTCAAAATCCGGGATCGGCTCTGCTGGATCGGATATCCGTAAGATCAGGTGCACTGCCCAGTACTGCGTGTACTCATCTGCTACTCCTGCATCCACGACCCTCAGTCATATGTCCCACGGTCTCGCCTATAGCGTCCGAAACTCTGCCAGTGCCTGATCATATGGCAGCACTAGCCCCCATGCATACCTCTCCCGAATCACCCACGCATACTCCCCTGATCCACTAAGCAGTCCCTACTGCCGTCCAAACTGTCTCAACACTCTCCCAGGCACCTGTCTCTCCACATGGTACGAGGTCCTCCCAATGAGGAATCGGGTCATAAAAACATAGGGCAGTGCCTCTTCATCATCATCCCAT
Source organism: Cryptomeria japonica (assembly GCF_030272615.1). Taxonomy (NCBI): domain Eukaryota; kingdom Viridiplantae; phylum Streptophyta; class Pinopsida; order Cupressales; family Cupressaceae; genus Cryptomeria; species Cryptomeria japonica. The sequence goes on along the minus strand of NC_081407.1, from coordinate 3,156,483 downwards.
GGCTCACACTCTAGGTATGGTCGCCATATGACTGCATCTAGATCATCTAGTGCCCGCCGCCACCACTCTAACTTCCCCAGGTGGGGCTGACTCATCATGCTGCTATACACGAACATATACGGCTGATCTACTTTGCGGAACCTCAAACTCACTGGTCGAGTCACTGGTAAGTGCTCCCAGGCCCAAATATGTAGCAGTGTCACTCCCACTGCTAAGGAACCCCTCCCCCGGTAGACCACCTCATGAATCTCCTGGTAAAGGAGTGCCAGCACACATGACCCCCAAGCAAATCGAGTCCCCTAGGTAATTGTCATCTCGTTCACCTGCCCCCACCCCACGTCCAAACCATGTGATCGCCTCTCTGGACATAGAAGTCCTCCCATGATACCTGATAAGACTGCTGGTAGAGGCTCATATAACGCAGCTATCTCCTCCCAGGCAATAGAGCCATCATCAATAAAAACATCCTCATCAAAGAACCTCTGAACTGTAAGGATCCCCCAGGATCTGTCATATGTAACCAGCTCCCCCCGAATCGGAATCCGCAAGATGCGCCACACATCCTCCAGGGTCACTGTCATCTCCCCCTATGCCAGATGGAAGGTGCACATCTCGCTGTGCCACTGCTTGGCTAACGCTGTGATCAATCCGTGATTCATCTGAATCACGGGCATGTGCATCAGCTCATACAATCCAGTCGCGGCAATACAATCTCTCTCCGCCTCTGTCAATCAATCCTGCAACCCCTGTGTCGCAAGATGTCTCTTGCGTAACTGCAACATGCCTAGATCCTCCTGCACATGGGCATTCATCAATCATCATCAGTTGTTTTATTTCAAACTTTCTTAAGTTTAAATCTAAACTATCAACAGATACTTTGATCAGGTATCTTCGGGTCTCAACAGGTAAGCAATCATGGCAACCTCGACTTCAACGGGCATTTATCCTAAAAATGACCTAAGTCTCATCAGGCTGCTCTGATTCAAAACAACTCCCACTTCACCTCACCATCCCTCCATCATTGGCATCGGGAGATTTTATTCATACAAACTAGGGCATCTCTTTATCCTAAAACAAAAGTGCTATTTTACCAACAAAAGCGCTAGTTTCTCAACAATAGTGCTACAACCCTAACAAAAGCGCTCAATCAGCTATCCAATAGTGCTCAAACTACAAATGCGCTAAAACAACTACACAGTAGTGCTCATTAAAATCAATAGCGCTCACTTAAGAACTCAATAGCGCTTATTAATCAATAGCACCTAAACATGCGTACAATAGCACTAAAACATTTCCAAAGCGCTCAAACAATAGGCCAATAGCACCATTGCGGCACCATAGTGCTAGTTAATTGAGCAAAAGCGCCAAAACCATAGTTTTAGCGCTATTGCTCCAACTCAACTTGGACTCAGCAAACAGCCTATCAAAACTGCATAAAAATTCAAAATTCTAATTTGCATACCGCTGGTTCGTAGTCATCTGGCCGTTGGAACCATCGGACTCACTCAAATCTGTGCTCTGTAATCGGTACTGGCATCCTGACTACTGCTCACTCCTCCAAATGTCACTATCAGAGCTCTGGTTTCACACCGGTCACGGTCACAAATGATCCTATTTTCACCCCTTTCACTCCATTTATACCTTTCGCCATCACCATAATTTCCCCTCGCTCACCGCCGTGGTCCTCGTGAACTTCCCGAGCCCTCCATTTGTCCATTTTTCCCCCAATTTCTTCTATTTTTCACCAGTATGGCTGACTCCTTCTCTTCTAACACCCTACCAATTTTCATTCTTTTTCGAGAGATCGCCCGATTTTTTGAAATTTTTTGGCCCATCTCTCGAGGGGGCATACCACCCATTAAATTAACATTTTATGGGGCATTTTCTTCACACCAGTTTTTCTTTCTTTAAAACGACGCGATAAACCGCACCGTCTCAAAGAGGGGCAAATGTAGTCACACAAATCTGTCCAATTTAATTAAATAAATATTCGCTATTTATTTGATTAAAAATCCACTAGCCATCAGTTAATTAAATTAATACTTAATTAATTCATCTCCAAACATTCTCCTATTAATTAAATAAATTATTCAATTTATTTTAATTAATTCATTAAACCAAATTCCAATCAATTAAATAAATAAAATCTATTTATTTAATTAAATCCCCCTTTTCCTCTTTAAAAAAAAATATTTATTTAAATCATTATCCCCCCCACTTGCATTTTCCTACAAATGCAACTTGCACACATTTATTGAAATAAATGAATTTTTATTTTAATAAAATCCTATTTTCCCTCACCCACCAAATCCAATTGCATTCCTAAATCTCTTTCTAGATTCTTCTAAACCCTTCCTAATTAGCCTAATCCATCCCCTAATTATTGTCACATTTCTAAGCAAAATGAAGTCACTTCTCAAAGACTTCAAAAGTCTTTGAAAAGCATTTAATGCTTTGTGTGTTCAACAAATTAACCCCCAAAGTCTTCCAAGACCACTAATGGCTCTTACATGACCATTTATGGCTCTTACATAACCATTTATGGTTATTTCAAACTTGTCTCCCCAAACATTTATTGTTTTGACCATATTTATCCCTTTTTACATTTGCACAAGAGTTTATCCATTGGATAAAAGCTTTATTCTTTGAATAAAGAGTTTATTCATTCAACTAACCTTGACTTTAACTCCCAAGGTCATATCAATCATTTAATGCTTATTCCCTCTCCTCTCAACCTATCTCACATTGACACTTGTCATCCTGGGATTGGGTTGAAAGCCCTCACATGGATTTGAAATCATTCAATCCTGACCCTTGTTGAGATTGTTCAATCTCAACCATCCATTGCTCCATTTTCCCTATAAATAGAGCCCATTTCTCCATAATCCAAATCCTGAAAAGTTGTATGCATTTAACCTATAGGCACTTTAGAGAGCATTTAGCATAGCAAACTAAAATCTTGTTATTTTGGTTAAAATCAATCATTTCAATAGCACAATACTAAAATCTCAATCCTCCATAAGCATCCATAGTGCAAAAAGCTGCTGAGAGCTATACTATTTTGGAACTTGGAGAGGAGAGGAACAAGGGAGAAGGAGCTAAGAGCATGCTAAGAGGCATTTGGAGATGCCTTATTATCTTTGTTTCATTTGTTAGATATATTACCATGATTTTAGTATCTCTTTTGATATGCCTATTTAGATTAGTTTTTGAATGACTAACACTAACGATTTTCTTGTGTCTTGTGTTGTTTGTCATTTGCTAACCTTGTCCATTTAGCAGTGCATCACTTGCAGTCATGCTTTTCCCTTCTTGATCTTCCCTTTTAGTTTTTCAATCGATGTCATAAGATCCTAAGTCCACTGGGGCTTGGTGTATCTTGCCTGCTTGATGTTGTAGAAGTCTTTCAATCTTGTTTCCTTGTACTTTACCTGCAGTATTGGTGTACGCTTATACTCCCAATAAAGTGGGGGATAAATGTAGTGTCATAAAATTGTAACCCTTCCAATTTTTTACCACATTAGGGTCTTCACGTTGGCGAATCAAATTCCCAAGCCTGATTGGAGACCCGAGACTTGCTTAATCCCCAAAAATTGCACTTTTCCTACACTCTACACTGCCTAGAACCCGCTTTACGTCCTGGATAAGGGCAAGACAGGGGCATGGCGCCCCTATCCCCCCTAAGATAGGGTCATGACCCCCCTATCCTTGCCCTATTTTATGCCCCCCTCTATCCTATATTTTCATTGGTCTTTGCATTTTCAGTAGGAAAACTTTCCCTATGTCGACCTATGATGAAAAATCAGTTAGTTAACCCTAATTGACAAATATATATGTCACATTTTTCCTCCCATTTGCATAAGTTGGATAAGGTGAAAATTGGCATGAGTTCAAGCATTCAAGCAATCCTTTCAAGCATTGAGCATTCTCAAGTCTCCCTTCAAGGCTAGGTGTTGCATTCAAGTCAAGGACTCAACCATTGAAGAGGAGATCCCTTTCAACATTCAATTTTACTCAAGCAATTCTATCTACAACCTCCCTTGAGGTGATTTACATTTTAGTCTTTCATTTACATTTACTTGCAAGTAATTTCTTTCACCATTTGGCTAATCCCAAAACTAGGGTTTGACTTGAAGGAAACCCCCCAATCCCAACCCCTTTTTCTCTCTTTTTTGCGTGTAGGTTGCAGGTGTGCATCTCTATTTGTAAATTTGGACTTCATTGACCGAGGCAGAAAAACACTTTTCATTTCACAAATTTTTTGGAGGACCATGTGCACTTTAAACATGGTCTCGACAACTTTTTATCAAATTCGCAGGACAACTTCATCTCAACATATTATAGCCAGATCTAGGTGCACAACTTCATCCCACACTTCTATTTAAAGATAATCAGTTCTTTGCTACTTTTATACTTAATTTAAGGGTAAGTGCACAAAGTTGTGGTACCAAAAAGGTGTCAATTTTTACCTTTTCATAAAAACGTGTCATTGGCATGAATAGGTCGTCCAAACCTTCAAGTTGGATGCCCAAGGAAAAACCAACCCAAAGGGTTGGTATTTTCCCATGTAAAACATTTGGCGAGCACCAAATATGGTGCTTGCCCTATTTGGCGCTCGCCACATTCAAATTTTTGAATTTTCACATTTGGCACTTGCCAAATGTGAAAAGTCATTTTTTTTATTTGACGCGCGCCAAATGTGAAAAGTCATTTTTTTCATTTGGCCCATGCCAAATGTGAAAATTCATTTTTTGCATTTGAAGGTTTTGTGAGTGTGCAGATTTCCCATTTTGGCCACAAGTTATACCCATCTCGGAAGGATAATATATACATAAAATATAACATTTAAGTTTAAGAAAGAATATTATTATACTTTAAGTTATATTTCATGTATATATTGGCAGGAGGTTTGAGAGTGGTTTCAACACTATAGGAGTTATAATGTGGATTCTATTTTTTAGAGGATCATATAAAATTTCAGACTTAGCCAAATTTCAGTAATCAACATATCAAATTTTAGTAATCAACATGCTCCCATTAGCATTATTTAGCTATGTAGATCTAACTCTCTTTATCTTCCCCAAACTCTAGACCTATCTCTACCCCTCTCTATCTCTTTCACTTCCCTCTCCCCTCTTTAGGTATATCCCACCCTCTCTATCTTTTGTTCCTTCCTTAACTCCATATCTATCCTTGACTCCCTCCCTCTCTCTTCTTCTTTCTCATTCTCTTATTATTTCTCTCCCCTCCCTCTCCATTCTCTTGGTCACTACCTATCCCTTCTATCCTCTCTCTCCCCATATCTAGGGCTTTCCCTCCCTTCCTATTCACCTCATTACCTCTCCCTCCCTATATTATTATCCACCTCTCACCCTTCATCTAAGTTTCTCACATATGTAATTGTCCACCCTCTAGTTCTCTTTGTTAGAGTAAAGTAATTAATTAACTTTACTCTCCTCTTAAGATTTCCCTTTATGCATATGTTAGTCATTTAATAATTAATATTTAATTATTAAATGCTCTCACCTTAGGGTTAGGTTTTCCTTTCGGTGTTGATCTCCTTTATAAGGATTGATCTCTTGTATTTTTCATTCTTCTTGATTCATTTTTCTCTGATAATAAATCTTTTCACTTTGTCAGAGCCAAAACCCTTGTATTCGTTCTCTCTCTTTCTCTGTGACAGGTTTCTTGCATGCAAGTTTCTTTGGGTTCTGTGGATTTGTATTTCTCAAATCCTACATGGTATCAGAGCCAGATCTGCTGCAGCTTGTTCAGACTTTTTGAAAGATTTTGAGATCTAGGTTTTGGTTGCATCAGATCTGTGTTTGTCTTCTGTTTTTTATTTTGGAAAAGGGGGTATTTTTTTTGGTGCACTTTGAGCTCAAACGGACCTCACCATTGAGCTTGCAGCGCCCAAAAACCCCTATTTTCATATAAAATTCGTCCGATTTGGACACAGTTGCTCCAGAAGGCAAAAAAAATTTTGCCCCAAGGCCGTACGGCCCCAGGGCATGCAACACGAGGCGGAAAAATCAAAAAATCAAAAAAAACAAAAACAAAAACAATGGTTTTTTGCGAAAAAACCGGGCGCCGCCAGTTCAGACAGTGTGTCGCCGGTGTGCAGCCCGACAGCCACTGCCCGGCCACCGCCGCCGGCTGTTTCCACCAGCCGCGGCCAGGCAATCACCGCCGCGCCGCCGGCGAAGCCCGCCACCCCCAAGCCACCCGTGCGCCTCCCGCTCTCCACCAGCACTAGCGGTGGCACCCCCACACCACCAGCCCTACGCTAGCTTCTGGTCGCCCAGCGGACCAAGGGCCCTTTTTTTTAAGCCCCTGAGGGCTAGAAGGGCCATTTGGATTTTTTGGAGCTATTTTACAAAATCGGGCATAAATCGGGCGTCTGATCTCTGTTTTTTGAAAACAAATAGGCGTTGGAAAGCTGACTCCAAGACCATTCTAATGGTGTAGAAATTTTTTCATATTTTTTCAGTTTGATTGCATTTTTTTGCAGTCAAAGTCCGATGAGCCTTTTTGCACTCCGAGGGGCATAACTTGCTCATTTTTGCTCTGTTTTTTGAAAGCAAATAGGCGTTGGAAAGGTGGTTCTATGCTCTTTATAGATATATAGTCTATTTCATTAGTAAATTCTTTAGGTGCTCATAATTTTGTCTCAACCCGTTAATGCTTTCTATCATTTTTCGGCTTTCAGTTTGTACCGGGGATTAGTTTTTTGCGTTGTGGGGGGGTGTTTTTTTCTTGCTTTCTATTCTTTACATCAGAAAACTAGAATCTACAAACACCAAATCAAAACAATCAAATCCCTTCTACATCTTCTGTCTAGTTCTGAAAGACCACTTCATAAAATTAAAAAAATACAGAGCAGTTGAGGCACAGTTCACAGGATGGCCGACAGACCTATTGACTCTCTCACACCGCATAATTACCACACTTGGAAGGGTTGCATGATGACTCTTCTCCAGTCTCGAGGGTTATGGTCCTGTTTGGATGAGGTTCAGCCTCAGTTGACACGTCCCTTTGAGGTTATGCAGCATAGGAACAATATAGATCAGGCTATGGGATTGATGGCTTTACACATTTCCGACAGTCTCCAGTTTCATCTTGAGGGTTGTCTCACTCCTCGAGCCATTTGGACCAAGTTTGATGGACTTTTTGGTACTGTCAACGAGTTCAGAGCTTTGCAGCTTGAGGCAGAGTTAACTTCCTTGGTACCTGATTCATTTCCCTCTATTGAGGACTTTCTGATGAAGTTCAAATAGTAAAGATCTATCTTGCAGGGTTGTGGTAAGACTAAGACTGATACAGAGTGCATTTTCCTGATCCTCTCCAAGCTTCGGGGTCCCTTTCAAATCTTCTCTTCGACCTTCTATTCCACCATGGATACCTTGGGTGCTCGACATGTCATGCCTTCCTTTGAGGTCTTTTGTGATCATCTGACTCGTGAGCAAGCTAAGCTTAAGCAGTTGGATTCACTTTCAGGTTCACAGAACCAAGCATTGGTAGCCCAGTCCTCCAAAGGAAAATAGAAGTAGAAACCAAAGCCTAAGAAAGATTCAGAGGCTAGTGAGAATCCCTCCAAGCCACCACCTAAGTCTGATTCAAAACCATAGTTCAATTCTAAAAAGGGAAAATCTTCAAAGTCTGGTGAGTCTTCCTCCAAGACTAAGAAGAACTCTGGTGATCCTTGCAGTTTTTGTGGCAAGGAAGGACATCTCGTTTCCAGGTGTTGGAAACGTTTAGAGGCTTTGGAGGAAGCCATGCAGCAACATAATATCAGTGCACCTCAGCCTCCTTCACAGCCCACCAAGAAAGGTCATGCTCTTTCTGCATGAGCATTATCCTCAGCACCCACTTGGATTCTAGATTCTGGTGCCTCTCACCATATGACACACACAGCAGATTTGGTCACCGCTCTTGCCCCTATAGGCACTAGACATATTGCAGTTGGTGACTCAGCACAACTTTCCATTCAGGGGTCTGGAACTGTTTCATTAGATGGTGGTTGTCTGCAGGATGTGCTTTTGGTTCCTGACATTTTGACAAACCTTCTATCTGTTTATCAGATTTGCCACTCTGGCTCTGGTAAGACAATTGAGTTCTCACCTCATGATGTGGTTATTTGAGATCTTCATGATCCTGACTTGGTTGTGGCTACTGGGAGTGTGGATTCTGCATCTCATTTATATAGCTTTGATGGCTTTGAGAGTTCAGACACTATTGGTTCCTCTCTTATAGCACATGCAGATTCAGTGAGCAGGATTTGGCATGAGCATTTTAGCCATGTCAATTACAGTTATCTACAACAAATGAGTACACAGGCACTTGTGATTGGGATTCCATAGATTTCTTGTACAGATGGTGCATGTCATGGTTGTGTCCTTGGCAAACATCATTGAGATCCTTTTCCTAAGGGTCGAGCCTCTCGTGCTAGGGCAGCCCTAGAGTTGGTACACAATGATCTTATGTCCTTTCGGACTCCTTCCTTTTCAGGGGCCCGTTATGTACTCACTTTTATTGATGACTTCTCCAGATGTACATGGGTGTACTTTCTTAAGTACAAGTCTGATGTCTTTGACTCATTCAGGATTTTTAAGACATTTGTGGAGAAGCAATCTAGACTTTCTATTAGGAGGATACACACAGATAATGGGGGGGAGTATGTAAATCAGGCTTTCAAAGATTTTTGCACTGAGCATGGTTTACAGCATCAGTTTACAGTTCCTTACACCCCTCAGCAGAATGGTGTTGCTGAGAGAAAGAACAGAACCTTACGGGAGATGGCAAATTGTATGATACGGTCTCGAGCTATGAGTTCTTCATTTTGGGCTGAGGCAATCAATTGTGCCAATTATATTCAAAATCAGATGCCACATAAGGCATTGCGACATATGACTCTTGAGGAGGCTTGGACCCATGTCAAGCCTGATGTTTCTTCATTTCGAGTTTTTGGTAGTGAGGTTTGGGCATTTATTCCTGATGCTCAGCGGAAAGCCATGGAGAGGAAGAGCTGACCACTCATATTTGTTGGCTACTGTGAGGATGTTAAGGCATATAGGTTGTTTGATCCTGATTCCAGAGAGGTCTTGTTTCGGCGGGATGTCCAGTTTGATGAGTGCTATCCTCAGATGGATTCTCCATCACCAGCTTCTCCCTCATTGCCTACTCCTTCCTCTTCATCTCTTGAGGATTACTTATCTCTTGAGGATGATGTAGATGATGATCCACCATCTCCACCACCACCAATTGCTCCATCTTTGCCGAGGTGGGCCCGTGACACTCTTGATGCAGTTGGTTCTTTGGCAGGTGATCCTTCAGATACTCATCGCACTCGTGCTCAGACATCTGGTTCTAGTCTTTTGAGTCATGTCATTTCAGCTGATCCTCAAAAGTTTTCAGAGGTGATAGGACACCTTGAGTGGGATAGGGCCATGGATGAGGAGTATTCTTCTTTGATGAAGAATCATACTTGGGATCTTTGTCCTCTTCCTAAGGGAAGAAAGTTGGTTTGGTGCAAGTGGGTGTATCGTACCAAGTATGCCGCAGATGGTTCTATTGATAAGTATAAGGCACGTCTTGTTGCGAAGAGGTTCTCTCAGGTAGAGGGTATTGACTACTCTGAGACCTTTGCTCCTGTCACCAAGATGAATTCTATACGCCTGGTACTTTCACTTGCAGCTTCACAGGGATGGACAGTGTTTTAGATGGATGTGAAGAGTGCCTTCTTGCATGGAGACCTACATGAGGAGATCTATATGGAGCAACCTCAGGAATTTGTGCAGGACACTTCTTTGGTTTGCAAACTTCGACGTTCATTTTATGGTCTCAAACAAGCCCCTAGGGCTTGGTATGAGAAGATGGACTCTTTCTTGCTTTCCTCTCACTTCACAGGCTGTCATTCTGATCACATAGTGTATATTCAGCATCAGGAGGGTGATCTTTTGATTCTTGTGCTATATGTAGATGATCTCATCCTTACAGGTAGCTCATCCTCCATGATTCAAAATGTTCAGAGAGCTTTGATGGAGCAGTTTGAGATGATAGATCTTGGTCTCTTGCACTTCTTTCTGGGTCTACAGGTTATTCAGTCTTCGGATGGGATTTCCATATTTTAGGAAAAGTATGCTCTTGATATGCTTCAATGATTTGGCATGCTTGATTGCAAGTCTGCCCCCACTCTATTTCAGTCAGGTGTTGTTTTGTTTTCCACTTTCTCTACTTCTTCAGTAGACCCCACTTTATACAGGCAGTTGGTTGGCAGTTTGTTGTACCTGACACATGCTCGTCCTGATCTTTCCTTTGCGGTTGGCCTTGTCTCTCAGTTCTCCCATGATCCTCATGAGAGCCATTGGAAAGCGGCCAAACATATTTTGAGGTACATTCGGGGCACCACTCATTATGGCATTCACTACACTTCAGGATCCCCTCACATCATTGGCTTCACTAACTCCGATTGGGCTGGTGATGTCAATGATCAGAAGTCTACTACTGGTTTTTTTTTTTGCCTTGGTTCTGGTCCTATCACATGGTCTTGCAAGAAGCAATCTGCTATTGCATTATCATCTACAGAGGCTGAGTACCGTGCAGCAGTGTTAGCCAGTCAGGAGGTTTTATGGCTTCGGCAGTTGATGACAGAGTTTGGGTTTCCTCCAAATTGTCCCACTCTTCTTTGGTGGGACAATCATAGTGCCATTCACATTTCTCGCAACCCAGTGGAGCATCAGCGGACAAAGCACATTGAAATCCACATGCACTTCATCAGACAGTTGATTCAGGATGGTTCTCTCATCTTGGAGTACATTCCTACAGAGGAGCAAGTTGCAGACATCTTCACTAAACCTTTGGCATCTCCGTGCTATCTTCAGTTGTGCTCCATGCTTGGGGTGAAGGAAGTTGTCCTTGGGGGGTCTCAGTGAGGCCTTCCTTCCTTCATGTTTTCTTTTCAACATGATTATTTATCTCTTTTTGGAAAGGAGTTTTTTTCCACTGGGTTTTCTCCTTTACTCCACTTTATAGAGATTTTCTTGTATTCGGGTACCTGATCAGGCCTTGTTGTTAGGACCCTCTTTTGTGTAGTTCCTTTGCTTTCTTCTATATTATTTGTAGCTGCATTGTAGCTCATCTTAAGGGGGGGTGTTATAGTAAAGTAATTAATTAACTTTACTCTCCTCTTAAGATTTCCCTTTATGCATATGTTAGTCATTTAATAATTAATATTTAATTATTAAATGCTCTCACCTTAGGGTTAGGTTTTCCTTTCAGTGTTGATCTCCTTTATAAGGATTGATCTCTTGTATTTTTCATTCTTCTTGATTCATTTTTCTCTGATAATAAATCTTTTCACTTTGTCAGAGCCAAAACCCTTGTATTCTTTCTCTCTCTTTCTCTATGATAGGTTTCTTGCATGCAGGTTTCTTTGGGTTCTGTGGATTTGTATTTCTCAAATCCTACACTCTTCCTCCATCCCCATCTTTATCTCCCTCTCCCTTACCCCTATCCATTTATGAACTCTCTCCCTCTATTCTCTCTCTCTAAACCTATCTACATCATCATTCCTTAGGTATTTTAATTCCTCCATGTCTACCTCTCCATCTATCCCCTCTTACTCATCTCTTTACTCTTCTATCTATTCCCTCTCTCGATTATCTAGGTTGTCACCTCTCACTCCACCCATCTCTCCCTCTCAAATTTATAGGTTTCTCCCTCATTCCCTCTCCACATACATACCTATCCATCAATATCTCATTAGGAACCCATCTCTATGACCCCCCCACCTCTCTCTCATCTTGGTATTTAACCTCTCTCTCACACTCTACATATATCATCTCTCTATTTATCCCCTCTCTATTTCTCACCCTTCCTCTCCATCTATCACCCCTTATCCATCTCCCTTTATTAAATTTCTCCTTCATTTATCTCTCCTATAACGTCTTTATCTTCCATAAACTCTAGACCTATTACTCTCCCTCCCCCCACTCTAGGTCTCTCTTATACTCTCTCCCTCTCTCTCCCTCTCTCTCACCTTCCTTCCTTATCTCCATATCTATCCTTCCCTCCCTCCATCTCTCTTCTCCTCATATTGTTTCTCTCCACTCTCTCTTTGTTCTCTTGATCACTACCTATCCCTCCCAACCTCTATCTCCATACCAATTTTTCTCTCTTATTTTCTTCTCTCTCTCACCTATCTACCCCATCCCTCTTTAGGTCTCTCAGTCACCCCCTACCCAACTTTCCCTCTCTTCTCATCTCTCTCTTTCTCTTTATTCTTCCCACTCTCCTCTTCTCTCTCTCTCCCCTCTCCAGGTCATCACCTCTTCCTCCCTAATATAGTATTTAGATAATGGGTTTTAGGATATAAGATTTACGGTATACGATACAAGATTGATGCTACATAGTTTAGGGAAGATATGGTTGAGGGTAGTGGTCGTAATTATTCCTCCATCTATCTCTCCATCTTCCTCTCTCTCTTCTCTATCACCTCTCTCTCCTCTCTCCAAGTCTCTCCCTCCATCTATGTCTCCCCCTTCCTTACCCTTATATATATCTTCCTCCCAAACTCTCTCATATATCCTCCTTTTTTTTTTTGATCGATTCTCATATATCCTCCTTCCTCTCTTATTCTCTCTCTCCATTCTCAAGGTCACCATCTCTCTCTCTATTCTTAAGGGGTCATATGGTGTCCTATGACCCCTTAGGACATGATATGACTCCTTAGGATACCATATGGTGACATTATGGGTCATATGGTGTCCTAAGTGGTCATTAGGTGTCTTATGACCCTTAGGACACCATATGACCCCTTAGGTATCGTTAGGGGTCATATTGTGTCCTAAGGGGTTATATGGTGTCCTATGAACCCTTAGGAAACCATGTGATCCCTTAGGTTTTGTTAGGGGTCATATTGTGTCCTAAGGGGTCATAGGGTGTCCTATGACCCCTTAAGACACCATATGATCCCATAGGACACCATATGGTGTCGCTATGGGTCATATGGTGTCAGATGAAGGACACCATATGGTGTTGTTATGGGTTGTATGGTATTCTAAGGGATCATATCATGTTGTATGACCCCTTAGGATACCATATGGTATTGTTATGGGCTATATGGTGTTTTAAGGGGTTGTTAGAGGTCATATTGTGTCCTATGACCCCTTAGGACACCATATGACTGCCTAGAATACAATATGGTGTTGTTATGGGTTGTATGGTGTCTTAAGGGGTCATATGGTGTCTGATGACCCCTTAGGGAACCATATGACCCCTTAGGATACCATATAGTGTCGTTATGGGTCGTATGGTGTCCTAAGGGATCATATGGTGTAGGACACCATATGAGCCCTCATATGGTGTTGTTATGGGTCGTATGGTATCCTAAAGGGTTATAAGGTGTCCTATGACCGATTAGGACACCATATGGTGTCATTATGAGTCTTATGGTGTGCTAAGGGGTCATATGGTGTTATATGACCCATTAGGACACCATATGACCCCTTAGGACACCATACGGTGTCATTATAGGTTGTATAGTATGTTAAGGGGTCATATGGTGTCATATAACCCCCTAAGGGGTTGTTAGGGGTCATATTGTGTCCTATGACCCCTTAGGACACAATATGGTGTTGTTATGCATTGTATGGTGTCCTAAGGGGTCATATGGTGTCCTATGATCCCATAGGAAACCATATGACCCCTTAGGTGTCATTAGGGGTCATATTGTGTACTAATGGGTCATATGGTATCTTATGACCCCTTAGGCCACCATATGACATTGTTATGGGCTGTATGGTGTCCTAAGGGGTCATATGGTGTCCTATGATCCCTTAGGACACCATGTGACCCCTTAGGATACCATATAGTGTTTTTATGGGTCATATAGTGTTCTAAGGGGTCATATAATGTTCTATGACCCCTTAGGACACCATATAACCCCTTACATGTTATAAGGGTTCATATTGTGTCCTAAGGGGTCATATGGTTTCTTATGACCCCTTAGATGTCATTAGGGGTCATATTGTATTTTAAAAGGTCATATTGTGTCCTATGACCCCTTCGGACACCATACGATACCATATTGTGTCCTAAGGGGTTGACCCCTGAGGACACCATATGACCCATATTAACACCATATAGTGTGCTAAGGGGTCATATGATACCACATCACCCTTTAGAACATAATATGACACCTAACAACATCTAAGGGGTCAGAGGACACCATATGATCCCTTAGGACACAATATGAACCTTAATGACACGTAAGGGGTTATATGGTTTCCTAAGAGGTCATAGGACACTATATGACCCCCTACGGCACCATATGACACATAAAAACACTATATGGTGTCCTATGGGGTCACATGGTGTCCTAAGGAATCATAGGACACCGTATGACCCCTTAGGATACCATACAACCCATCATGACACCATATGGTGTCCTAAGGGGTCATAGGATACCATATGACCCATTAATACACAATATGACCCCTAATGACACCTAAGGGGTCATATGGTTTCCTATGGTATCATAGGACACCATATGTCCCCTTAGGACACCATACAATGCATAACAACACCATATTGTGTAATAAGGGGTCATAGGATACAATATGACCCCTTAGGACACAATATGATCCCTAACAACCCCTTAGGGGGTTATATGACACCATATGACCCCTTAGCACACTATATGACCTATAACGACACCATATGGTGTCCTAAGGGGTCATATGGTGTCCTAATGGGCCATATAACACTATATAACCCTTTAGCACACCATATGACCCTTTAGGACACCATACGACCCATAACAACACCATATGAGGGCTCATATGGTGTCCTACACCATATGACCCTTTAGGACACCATACGACCCATAACGACACCATATTGTATCCTAAGGGGTCATATGGTTCTCTTAGGGGTCATATGGTGCCCTAAGGGGTCATCGAACACCATATGACCCATAACAACACCATATTGTATCCTAAGGGGTCATATAGTGTCCTAAGGGGTCATAAGACACAATATGACCTCTAACAACCCCTTAGGGGGTCATACGACACCATATGACCCCTTTAAACACCATATAGCTCATAAAAACACCATGTGGTGTCCTAAGGGATCATACAACACAATACGACCCCTTAGCACACCATACGACCCATAAGGACACCATATGACTCCTTGGGATACCATATGACCCATAATGACACCATATGGTGTCCTATGGGATCATATGGTGTCTTAAGGGGTCATAGGATACCCTATGACCCCTTAGGACATAATATGACCCCTAACAACACCTAAGGGATCATATGGTGTCCTAAGGGTTCATAGGACACCATATAACCCCTTATGACACAATATGACCCCTAACAAAACCTAAGAGGTCATATGGTGTCCTAAGGAGTCATAAGACACCTAATAATCACTTAGGACACCATACGACCCATAATGACACCATATGGTGTCCTAAGGGGTCATAGGACATGACACCATATGACCCCTTAGGACACAATATGACCCCTTAGAACACCATATGGTGTCATTATGGGTCGTATGGTGTCCTAAGCGGTCATAAGGTGTCTTATGACCCCTTAGTACACCATATAGTTTCGTTATGGGTCATATGGTGTCCTAAGGGGTCATATAGTTTCTTATGACCCCTTAGGACACCATATAACCCCTTACGTGTTGTTAGGGTTCATATTGTGTCCTAAGGGGTCATAGGGTGTCCTATGACCCCTTAGGACACTATATGACCCCTTAGGACACCATTTGGTGTCATTATGGGTCGTATGGTGTCCTAAGCGGTCACTAGGTGTCTTATGACCCCTTAGGACACCATATAGTGTCATTATGGGTCATATGGTGTCCTAAGGGATCATATAGTGTCCTATGACCCCTTAGGACACCATATAACCCATTACGTGTCATTAGGGTTCATATTGTGTCCTAAGGGGTAATATGTTGTCCTATGACCCTTTAGGACACTATATGACCCCTTAGATATCGTTAGGGGTCATATTGTGTTCTAAAGGGTCATATGGTGTCCTATGACCCCTTAGGACACTATATGACCCCTTATCACACCATATGGTGTCAATATGGGTCATACGGTGTCCTCAGGGGTCATCTGGTATCCTATGACCCCTTAGGAGACCATATGACTCCTTAGGACACCATATGACCCCTTAGGACACAATATGGGGTTGTTAAGGGTCCTAGTGTCGTAAGGGGTCATATTGTGTCCTATGACCCCTTAGTACACCATATGACCCCTTAGGACATAATATGGGGTTTTTAAGGGTCATATTGTGTCCTATGACCCCTTAGGACACCATATGACCCCTTAGGATACAATATGGTGTCCTTATGGGTCCTATGGTGTCCTAAGGGGTCATATGGTGTCTTGTGACCCCTTAGGACACCATATGACCCCTTAGGACACAATATGGTGTCATTATGGATCGTATGGTGTCTTAAGGGGTCATATGGTATCCTATGACCTCTTAAGATACCATATGACCCCTTAGGACATAATATGGTGTCGTTATGGGTTGTATGGTATCTTAAGGGGTCATATGGTGTCCTATGACCCCTTACATGTTGTTAGGGAACTTATTGTGTCCTAACAGGTCATGTGATGTGTTATGACCCCTTAAGACACAATATGACCCCTTAGGACACCTTATGTTATCATTATGGGTTGTATGGTGTCCCAAGGGGTCATATGGTGTCCCAAGGGATCATAGGACACCATAGGACCATACTGACACCATATGGTGTACTAGGGGGTCATATGGTGTCCTAAGGGGTCATAGGACACTATACAAACCACACCGACACCATATGGAGTACTAATGGGTCATATGGTGTCCTAAGGGGTCATAGGACACCATATGACCCCTTAGGACACAATATGACCCCTAATGACACCTAAGGAGTCATATGGTGTTCTATGACCCATTAAGACACTATATGGTGTCGTTATGGGTCATATGGTGTCCTATGACCACTTAGGACACCATATGGTGTTGTTATGGGTCATATGGTAACCTAAGAGGTCATATGGTGTCTTATGACCCCTTAGGGGTCATTAGGGATCATATTATGTCCTAAGGGGTCATATGGTGTCCTATAGCCCCTTAGGACACCATATGGTATCGTTATGGGTCGTATGGTGTCCTAAGGGGTCATGTGGTGTTCTATGACCCCTTAGGACACCATATGACCCATTACGTGTCATTAGGGGTCATAATATATTGGGAAAGAGAGATGAGAGAGCTCAATGACAAGAGAGAGGATTGAGATAGATAGAGGGGGTGAGAGAGAGCTGAGTAATTATACTTGAGGTAGAGGTACATAGGTGGAGAAGAAGGAAGTGAGAAACCTAGAGAGGGGAGAGAGAAAGTTGATGACATAGAATGTAGAGAGAGAATACAAGAGGAATAGAGAAAAACAAAGTGGGGGAGTAAGATATATATGGTGGTATGTATGGATGGGGAGATAGAGAGGGAGAGGGGAGGGAGGGAGAAGATAAGAGATAGAAGAGAAAAGAGAGGAGTAAGAGGGGACGGATGGAGAGGTAGACATGAAGTGAGAGACCTATTAAAGGAGGAGATAAAGAGGTTAGGAGAGGAAGATAACAGGAGGGAGTTCATAAAGGGACATGGTTAAGGAGGAGGGAGAGAGAGATAGAGAGGGAGAGAGAGAACTATAGAGGGGACATATAGATAGGTGAGAGACCTATATTGTGAGAGAGGAGTGAGATAGATAGAGGGGGATAAAGAGGGGTGGGTAACAAGACCTATACACAAAGGTAGATAGGTGGAGAGGAAGGGAGGGAGAAACTTAGAGAGGGGAGAGAGGGCGGGTTGGAGAGTTATTGAACTAGACAATGAAGATAGAGAATAAGAGAGGAAGAGAGATAATGAGAGAGTGGGGGGAAGAGATATAAATGGAGAGGGGAAGAAAGAAAGGGAGAGATCTAGAGAGGGAAGGGAGAGAGAAGAGAAGAGACAGAAAAACAAAGAGATGAGTAAGAGGGGATGGATGGAGAGGTAGAAATGGAGGGAGCGAGAGACCTAGAGAATGAGGAGATGGATCTAGGTTTGGAGAGAGATAAGAGAGGGAGAGTGTTCATAAATAGATAGGGGCAAGGGAAAGGGAGAGAAAGGTGAAGAGGGAGGGAGAGAACTAGAGGGTGGAAAATTAGATAAGTGAGGAACCTAGAGGGGGGAAGAGAGGTGGGTAATAATATAGGGAGGGAGAGGTAATGAGGTGAATAGGGAGGGAAGGAGAGCCCTAGATATGGGGAGAGAGAAGATAGAAGGGATCAATAGTGAACAAGAGAAACGAGTGGGAGGGGAGAGAAATAATAAGAGAGTGAGAGAGATGAGAGAGGAAGGGATTCAAGGATATACATTAGGGTACAAGGAATGGATGAAATGTAGAGAGGGTGGGATATACCTCTAGAGGGGAGAGAGAAGTGAGAGAGACAAGAGAGGGAGAGAGATAGGTGTAGAGTTTAGGGAAGATAAAGATAGTGAGATACAGATATAAAGAATGCTAATAGGAGCATGTTGATTACTGAAATTTGACTAAGTATGAAATTCAATATGATCCTCTAAAAACTATAATCTACATTATAACTCCTATAGAGTTGAAACTACTCTCAAACATCTTGCCAATATATACACAAAATATAACTTAAATTATAAGAAAGAAAAAGACACAAATTGAAATGTGACTTATACTTAAATGTTACATTTCATGTATATATTCTCCTCTTGGGATGGGTATAACTCGTGCCCAAGTTGAAAAATTTACATCACAAAACCTTCAAATTGGACAATGCAGGACATTTGGCATGCGCCAAATGGGAAAAGTCATTTTTTTCATTTGGCGAGTTCCATATTTGGCGCTCGCCAAATGGTCTGCATTGGAAACCACCAACCCTTTGGATTGGATTGTACTTGGGCATCCAACCCAAAGGTTTGGATGACCATTTCAGGCCTAAGACGTGTTTTTAACAGAAGATTTGAAAATTTCACATATTTTTTGCCATGCTTTCTATTAGGTTTGCACGTGTTTCAATAAAACTAAAAAAACACACCATAGAGCCTCGATCTATCGATTAGCTATCCAAACATGTAATTATTTTCACATTTTGATTTCATTAAGGCTTTCATCTATAATTTCTTTCATTAGTGTGTTCATTTTTTGTCAAAAACCAACATGCACTATTTAGGGTATAGTTTTTTACACGTTCATCGTATTTTGAAAAAACTTACATTTTTAGAAACTAGACTCCATTATACACAATTTAAAAAAAAAGTTTTGATTTTTAATTAGTTATCAATGATTTTAGGGGAGAGCACACTCAAATTTCTATTTTTCAGGATTGAAAATTAGTAAAAAATCATATACTTGTTAAAAAATTAGCTGAAAAATCTACCATAAATGAAAAGGTGTTAGCTAATTTCTCATCGAAGCGATTTTAAAAATTCAAAAAAAAGTTAACATTTTAGGGGGGCCACAACAAACACTATGTTATGTTTTTTGTATAAAAACAAGACCACTTTTTGTGGCCCCCCTTTTTGAAGCCCTTAATCTCCACCATTTTCAAAACAAATTAGTAGTTTAGAAAGTATACTCAAAGAAATTTGACTCTTGTTCTTGTTGCATCTTCAAATTTGGAGTGTAACTATCTTCAATTTGTCATTGAAGTTCAGAGTTTGTTGATTTCGGAAAAAAAGTGGCATCTTAAGACCCCCTTTTGGTACTACAACTTGGTGCACATACCCTCAAAAAAAATAATTCAACCATTACTCATTCTAAAAGAGGGGTTAGCTTGTCATCTTCACACGATTATCACTTCATTTAGTATTCAATCTCTTTCCTAAGAGGTTGGGTCTAGTGAATTCCCCCCCTCTTTTAAATGTAATGTGGATAAAGTGTTTTAAGGGAAATACGTAGTGAAAATTTCATCTCTCCTTGGAGGGAAGAAACGTTTTCCTCTTAATCTCTCCATCATTCACTTTTCACCCCATTACACTCGGTAATTTATTCCATCAAGCCTAGGGTTGTCCTTTCGGTAAACAACTAAAGTTGAACTATTAGATGCCATAGGATCTTCCTCAAGTAGTTAAGATTCACTAAAGAGGACCAGGCTATGATATCAATTGTTGGAATGCACTGAAAACTGAAGGACAACTGAGAGGGGGGTGAATCAATTGTCAATAAATTATCAGACTTTAAGAACTTATAACCTTTTACTAGAATGCTTAAGCCAAATACCGGAATAGCAGAGATAACAATTACACATAAATAGAAATTATAGAACATATATCATGCATCCACAACACATAACACAAAGATTTGTACATGGAAAACCTGATAAAGGGAAAAACCATGGTGGGAAACCCTACCCACAGTTAGATGACACTTATGCAGTAAGTATGTGATTACAATAAGGGGCCTCCACATGCAGGAAGGCAAACTGCCTAGAGCGCACCGCTCAACACAAAGGAGCCTCACTGACTACAAAAGATCTTCAGAATACAATCCGGGAAAAAGATTGAACTGCAAGAATGACATCTCCTATGCCCAAGTATAGTTCCCATTAAGCTCAATACCGAAGGTCTTAAACCTCTTACACAAATCCAATTCGATCACCTATGATTGATCAAATCCTTTGCATATGATTATAGTTTTATTCACTCACACATAATCACATAACCATAATCCCATCATCCCATGATCTACAAAGAGATCTTACATCATATTTATACAAACCCTAGACCTAAAAAATTAGGTCGACCATCTAAAAAATAATACAATGAATTCATTACATAAACCCACAAACCAATGATCATCCAAGATGACCTAAGGCTGAAACAACATAATCCAATCAATAAATCCAACCAGTAACACATTGGGATCATCCACCAACACGTTACACAAACTGGTCCATAACCTAGATAGCACTGGACCTAAAATAGGTTGCCATAAGCCAAATCCAACACCACCAATCAATTGGAACATGAACATGATAAAAATCAGCATCCCGATAACCTTCTAGAAGCTACACCAACATCACTTATCAAATTTATCAAAATATCTTCAATAAAGCTCTGTCGGTAAATACCCTTACTGGTAACCAAAAGGCTTACTAGAACATAAGATAGCTTCCAGATCATCAAATTCTAAACCAAATGAATGTGACACGCATCAGAACCACATGAATGACCAAAGAAAACCATATCCACCAATCTGAATGTACCGAAGACAGGTCTCATGATCATCATCACAATCCAACCACTCTACCAGAACCTGGTAGACAAGCAAAAAAGCTAGTATTGACATCAATGACAACACATAATCAATTCCTTCATATTGCCAATAGTTTTGAAGATATTAAATTTTCCGTTTTGGAGGGGTTTAATGACAAGTTTAAATTTGATTTTGAAGACTTTAAAGGCCCTGAAATGCCCTGAAAAATGGGTGTAAATGCACAGCTTTCTGACGCTTCAAACGGTTTATCAATAGGACACACAGTTCTCCAGTTATGGCCTCCGAAAGTTTGTACTCTTGAAATAGGAAATATAAAATACATCAAACACATAAATGAGCTGTAAAAAGGGAGAGACACATCATAGAGCATCTAGAAAAGAGATAAGGTTGGCTACACCTTATTGGGTGGTTTTAGCCCATGGTTTTGTAGTACAGTTTGAAGGTTTCTTCTATTGTATCTCCTATATATGAGGTGCACAAGATAGAGGTTGTGTGTGAGAGTCTTATAGCTATTGAGTTACCTCTGAATCTCTGATTAGTGGTACTCCTACGAAGAGCTTGCTCTGCAAGCATATTGTAATCTGTTTTGATTGCAGAATAATATATTGGGCATCTTTTGGAGTGTGAGGTTTTTCTCATAAAAGGGTTTTCCCCACGTAAATCATTGTGTTATGGTTTGAATGTTATTATATCTATTTCTGTTTTATGTAACTATTGTGATGATCTATAAAAGTTTTTGCATTACCCTCCTCTGAAGGTTAGTGTAGAAAGTTGTTTTGCTACTTAACTTCCTTACATCTCATACTTGGTAGTCATGTAATTATCAAATAATAATGTACAAAGAAAATTATGTTAAAATGTTAATAAAAAGATATAATAAATTGGTAATCTTGATATGAAAAAGTATTAATCTTTTAAAGAGATTGGTTGAGACATTTGATGATTTTTATTTCTTTATATTAATTTCTTTGTAGATTTATTTACATATAATAAAATATAAATTACTTAAATTAATATTAATTTTAACAAATAAAATTTATGTATATTGTTTAAATTATAACTCATTTTCTTCTAAATTTTTGAAATTTAAGAAATAATAGTTATTTGCAAGTTCATTTTGAGTAGAACAATAATAAAATTGTATATTTTCAATTAAATATTTTTTTAAAGTAAAGTACTACTGAATTTCTATGTGTTTTAATAATTCATATATAATTTATATTTTCTCATATTAAAAAATATTTAAGCTATCACAAAATAAATCTATTGTCATCTCCATATTACTCAATATTGTTACAAAGTGATGTGGTTTCCCAAATACCAATGTCCTGCTTTGTACTTTTCTTATATGTAAAAGTAGTAATGGGCAACTATTTTTTCTAACTCAAAAGATTATTGCTAAACCCATATAGAATATAAATCTTAAATATTAAAAGTGTCACATCTTTCATTAGCTAAATAATGACTTTCTATTGTAACATATAAGCCCATATAGAATATATATGTTAAATATTTGAAATACTACACATCTTTCTTTATCTAAAGAGTGACTTTCTAATAAAACATTAGGTTTATTTGTAATGAAAATAAAAAAATGTCAATTTTGAATATAACATAAAAAATCAACCCCTCAAAAGTTATTTCCCTATTTTAAAAAAAGAATTTGGCTTCACTTCCAAGAGATCCCTCAGGCTTCTTCAAATTTTGTCTATTATTTTTATTAGGCAAAATTAGGAGTACGATTAGGCTTCAAGTTCGAATAGGGTTTAATTATGTTTATCACTAGAATTAAATTAGGGTACATGTTCACTTAAGTTAGGGTTAGGGATTCATTAGTATTAGGGTTAGAATTTAATTATGATATGTGTTAGAATTTAATTAGGGTTAAGGTTATGGTTTTTTATTATAGTAAAACAAGTTTTATAGGGACCCAAAACCTAGACAAAAAAATCAGTCATGAGGATGAACCAAATGCTAAGCCACAACGAGCAAGTAGAAAAACAACAAAATAAAACAGGGTCTAACAACCCAAAAACTACATAATAGACTAGTGCGAATCAACAATCCGAGAATGGCCTCAATTTCATTCTCCAGATTAAGCACCTTTTCCTTCTTTCCTTCACCATAGACTGATATGGAGGGAGAGGCATGAGTAGAGGCGGAGACATTGAGGGGCTGAGATTTTTCATTTAGTCTTTGAAGTTCTTTTGTGTTGTTTGTCATGGTTTTCCTGCTAACTGCAATAACAACTCTCAGGTTTTCATTGATCTTTTCCATCACCATCTCCATGTTCTTGATTTTCTCCTCATGGTCAATTTTCATGGCGTTCAAATTCATAGCCAACTTATTTTTGAGGTTCAGTAGCTTATCCACATTATCCAAGGAAGGGGTATTCATAGTGCTCTGTCCAAGAGTCAAATCACCAATTCTATATTTCAACCCCAAAATCTACAACACCACCCATTTGAAAAGTTTGTTGTGTCCATCCACCACTTCCTTCACCACTTTTTCCACATCCCCTATGTCCTCCACTGAGGATCCCATGTCCTTACCCACCAGGGAACCCTTTTCAACATCAATTGGGATTTCAATTTGGATGTCTATGTCTTTGTTGTTCACCATCAAACCTTGGTGAGCCACTCTTGTCTTCTTTGCCCTCTTTTTTCTTCTTTTTGATAGCCATATTATCTTGATTGGGCATTGGAAGTGGGGAATTGAATTCCCTTTTCCTACCTAACACAAATCTCTTGTCTTTTTTCTTGTTTTGACTTAAGGAGCTCAAGGACACACATTATTTCCATTTCTTAATAGAGCCAAGCCTTAAGGATTCAATGATAAAGTGCATAGGTGGGGTATACTTGGATTCATCTGAGTTCTCCTTGAAATTTTCATACTCATTACCCCAAGTAGAGTCCTTGTTAAGTTTTTTACAAGTGTCCAGGTGAAAAGCCTCTTCCTTACAACACTCTGACTCAGTGGACTCATCAGGTTAAGTTTTAGGTTTTTTATAGGTTAAGGTTATGGTTACAATAGTGCTAGGGTTTAATTATTATAAGGGTGAAGTTAGGGTTAGTATTAGGGTTATAATTTAAATAGGGTTAGTCTTTAATTATAGTTACGACTAGGGTTCAATTAGAGTTACATTTAGATTAAGGTTTAGAGTTCAACTAGAGTTACGATTCAATTAGGTTTAGGGTTAGGGTTAGGATTAAGGTTAGAATTCAAACAAAGTTAGTGTTAGGATTAGAGTTTAATTATGATAAGTATTAGTGTTTAGTTAGGGTCAAGGTTATGGCTCCAATATATTAAAAAAGGTTTGGGTTCCATACTCTACTTTAGGTTTTAAAGGGTTTAGTAGGAGTACAAGAAAATGTGCAAAGACACGGTGCCATTCCAACACTCTCCTCAATAGAAGATATTCAAAAATTCCAATATGGGCATAACTATAACACTATCCATTCTTATGATATGGAATTAAATTGTAACAATATACTACTCAATTTAAATATATTGATAATGATGTTGTGAACACTTTTCTTTATTACCCTTGGGAGGCTTGGGAAGTAGCCGACACTTCACCAATTTCTGAGCTATAATCAAAACAAGAATATAATAAACATCAAAATTTGACTGTATTTAAAATTAAAAACTTAACTTTGCTACTCTGTGATTGTTACAATATTTATCAGTGAAGAAGAGAGTATCACTTGGAGCACAATTGAAAATCTTACCTATAAAGCTCCAAGTTTATCTACAACTCATCCAGAATGACCTTCCCACCTTCATGAATATCGAAGTGTTGGAAGGCGAGATTGAAATCCATTAGCTTTCTTCACATGAAAAACCTTCAAAGCAATCAAGGTCCCCCAAAAAAGAAGTTCCTTGGATAGGTGCAACACCAAAAGACCATAAACAAGGTAGGATATAATATTTCTTAAATCCTTTTAGATCCCCGAAGCCTTTCCTATCGTCTCACGTTGAAGCTTCACAATATACGATTTGTCTTTGTTGTCCATTCTTTCTTTTTCACAATATTGAAAGAAGAAAACATGCAATTTAAATCACATCAATGCAAAATGTAATGCCTAAGGATAGAGTGCAATCTACTACAAACGATTAATATGATAGTGGTGGCATCATTAAATGGTGTTACTTGAAGCAACATTTGCCCTGTACACCATAGCTAATACGTATTGACTATATTTGTACCAATAATATTTAGTTAATATTTAAAACACTTTGTGGTGGTTTCAAGCAGTTAGAGTTGTTCGGCTTAAGAAACGAATTTAAAAGAGTAGAGAATTTTTTTTTATAAATTCACAACGTAGACAAATGAGACACACAAATTTATTGTGGTTTGGTAATTGCCTACGTCCACACTTAAAGAAGGGGAATCAATATATTAATAACCAAGTCTAGTTTGTATGCACAAAGTTGCAAGCAGCTCCAAAATTCACTCTACAAAATGATATGCAAACAACTCTTAAAGAGCTTACAAATAGAAGTTGAAGAGCCAAGAGTTTAGGCAGTAAAGGGAAGGAGTCCATTGGACTTCACTTCCGACAATCTCCCACTAAAGGCCAACGAACTGTTGCAACAAGTAGATCCCCCCACTCAGTCTTGCTATCAGTTATTGGAAAGGCCGAGAGAAGCTCGACAAAAATCGAACTTCTCCCACTTAACAACTTTAGTGAGCACATCAATCAGATTCTTGTCGGTATGAATTTTATCTACATGAAACTTGCCTTCTTCGACCATATGGAAAACATAATGATTGCAAACATTAACATGTTTTGACTGAGGCTGAGATGTCTGATGTTTAGTCATAAAGATGGCACTACTATTATCACAAAACAAAGCAAAATCTGATTCCTTCAAACCCAACTCGTTGAATAAGAGTTGCAACCATACCATCTCCTTTGCTCCCTCAGAAAGAGCTATGTATTCAGCCTCCGCAGTCGATTGAGCAACTGTATGTTGCAATTTTGAAGCCCAACTAATCACTGCCCCGACAAATGTGAAAGCATAACCTGAAGTAGACTTTATTTTGTCTAAATCTCTAGCAAAATCAGAATCAGTAAACCCTTGCAAAATTGCCTTGCCCTTCCCAAACCATAACAAAAAATCAGAGGTACCCTTGAGATACCGTAAGATATACTTGACTGCCTCCCAATGTGATTTGCGTGGATTAGCCATAAATCTGCTCACCACTCTCACGACATGAGCAATGTCCAGATGAGTAGACACCATAGCATACATAAGACTTCCAACTGGAGATTTGTATGGAAGCCTGTAAGGAGTACACAAACAAACTTAGCATCTGCCATACCAAATTTGTCCAATACTTTTTTAATGTATTCTTGCTGAGATAGTTTGAGTTCTCTCTTTTTTCTATCCCGAAAAATAGTCATCCCTAGAATTTTCTTTGCTGCCCCTAAATCTTTCATGGAAAATTCTTTTGCTAAGTGAGTTTTAAGTTCACTCATGATCTTCATGCTTGCATCGGCTACTAGCATATCATCCACATAAAGGAGAAGTATGACAAATTTTCCATTAGGAAGCTTTTTAAAATAGATACAAGGACCAGACTCGCTACGAGTAAACTTGTGATCAATCATGAATTTGTCAAATTTAAGATACCACTAGCGGGGACTTTCTTAAGCCCATACAAACTGTGTTTCAATCTGCAATAGAGTTGTTCCTGACCCTTTTAAATAAACCCTTCAGGCTGATGCATAAATAGTTCCTCATCAAGATCACCATGGAGAAATATCGTCTTCGCATCCAGCTGTTCAAGCTCAAGATCCCAGGCTGCAACCAATCCCAATACTACTCGGATGGTAGTCATTTTGACTATTGGTGAGAAATTTATTTGAAATCGAGGTCATGCTACTGAGCATATCCCTTGACAACTAGTCTTTCTCGAAATCTTTTGTGACCACCGACTTCATCTTTGAATTTATACACCCACTTATTTCTTAATGCTTTTCTGTCAGGTGGAAGTGACACCAAATCCCATGTCTAATTTCGCAATAGTGCGTCTATTTCTTCGCACATTGCAGCATGCTAGTTATCACAATCTGTAATTTTACAAACTTCTTTGTATGTTGCAGGCTCTGTTTGATCAAAAAATAGCAAAGTAGGCTCAGCTTCTTCACAAAACAATAAGTCATAGTCAGAGAACTTTGCAGGAGGTCGTCTCTGTCTGGTATATTTCCTCAATTGACTCTCTATTGGAGTAGTAGAATCATTCAATTTATGTGTTCTCTATTTATGCAAATTGATATCACTCCTATTTAATGAGTGATTCCCACTGTTAATATGCCTGGTAATGTCTCTGTTAATTTCCCTGTCTACAGGGCAATCGATGGCCTGTGGATTTTTTTCCACATTGTGTGAAGGGAGGTTAGAGATGTCCCCCATGGTCTGCACGGGAGGATGATGCCCCTGTTGTGGGTTCATAGAGGAAGTCACTCCAATATTGAGCCTGGGACCACATGAATGGTTTTCCATGAGACCATCACCGTCAGCAACAAAGACCTGTGGTAACGGTGAACTTGTGGGAAGGGAATCTCAGGGCAGGCATGACAACCAATCTGCAGGTTGTGGAGAATTCTCAACAAGTGGTGGTGAGTGCCCAGCCTCATGTGATCACCTTCCTTGCAGTGAAAGACCACCGTGTCGTGAGCTGGTGTGCTTGGAGAGGGCGACAACATGGTAATGTGTAGGCATCGACACTACCGGGTTGAAGACATCTTTAATAGTCTTCCTAAAAGCCTGTGATGGTTCTGAGGAAGGTTGAGAGGTGTTATCCGGTCCCTCTGTTCCACGGTGTGCTATTTCAAATGGCTATGAACAGTCATGATAAACACTTTCTTCTTCATCATTCTCAGTCTAAGAATTTTATTCAACCGTGGTAGATGACATAGGGGCTCCCACTGGATGAAATACGTGAGGCAGAGCACTAGTAGAAATTTTTTGAAATAGAGACATATGGATATATTCTTTTTCTAGTTTATTGGAACCTTGTAGCGTGGGGAAAGAAGTCTCTTGAAAAATTACATCCCTGCTGCGAACAATCTTTTTGTGAACCGGATCCCACAATCTGAAACTAAATTGTTCTTCACCATACCCCACAAAAATACATTTCAGCAACTTTGGATCCAATTTGGTTCGCTTCTCCTTGGGTATATGCGAGAAGGCTTCACATCCAAACACATGAATATGCAAGTATGAAATCCTCTTCCCTTGCCATTCCTCTTCCGAAATACCAAAATCCAATTTAGATGAGGGACTTCGGTTGATCAAATACACTGTCGTGTTACAAGATTCTACCCAAAATTATTTGCCTAAACCTACATTTGACAACATACATCATGCTTTTCAAGAATTGCCTTATTCATCCTCTCGGCTGCACCGTTTTCTTGAGGAGTGAAGGGAACAACCTTAATTCTTCTAATCCCATCATCAACACAAAAATCATTAAATTCATGTCAACAAAATTCTCCACCATTATTGATTTGTAAACACTTAATCTTATGCCCAATCTGATTTTCAACTAAATCTTTGAAAATTTTAAATTTCGAAAAGACTTCAGATTTCTTAGAAAGCATATAAATCCATACTTTTCTTGTACAATCATCAAGAAAGGTGACAAAATAGTTAGCTCCTCCAATGGAGGTTACCTCGGTAGGCCCAAAAACATCCGAGTATACAAGCTCCAACGGTGTTCTCTTTGTGTCATGCCCACCTTTCAAAAAGTTGACTCTTTTGTTTGCCATAAAGACATTGTTCACAAAAGGCTAAGTCAACAAGTTTGAGGCTCGGAAGCTGATTTCTTGTGTGCATAACAAGAAATGCCAAAGATCTGCTTTGCTGTCCTCAATCACCATTGCAGCTCCCACTTCACCATGAGTCTTAAATATGTATAGACTACCCACTTTATTACCATTTACAATCAACATGGTACCATGAGATACCTTCCATGTATCCGGAAGAAAATTTACATTAAGACCTTGATTAAAGAGCTGTCCAACTGATATCAAATTCCGCTTCAATTTAGGGACATGACAGACATGTTTGGGCAGCCATGTTTTACCACCTTCTAAAGGCAGCAACACATCACCTTTGCCTGTAATTTCACAATCTTTGTTATCTCCTAAGAAAACATTTCCAAAATGACCTTCACGGTAGTTAATGAACACTTCAAGACATGAGGTATCATGATGGGAGGCACCGGAATCAAGCACCCATGAATTTGGAGTAGTGTCGGTTGTTGAAAGGATTAGTACACTATCATCTTTATCATAGACTATATTTGCTTCCTTATCCCGCACTTTCTCTTGTGCCCTTTTGAAGTTTCTACAATCCTTCTTTACATGACCAACTTTGCCACAAAACCAACAATCACCATTTCTGTTTCTAGACTCTGATCTCCTTGCTTATTTCAAGTGTCTATGATAATTATTTCTACCTCTACTATGGCTTCTACCTCTATTTTTGGTGCTGACCATTGTTAAGGCTTCACTGGATGAAGGTTCATCATTCTTTCTTCTCGAATCCTCGCTGAGAAGAGTAGCTGCTACATCATTAAAAACCAACTTATTTTTACCAGATATTGATGTTCTAACTTCTGTTACAACGCCATCCCAACTGCTTGGCAAAGAGAATAATAAAAGAACAACCTTGCTCTCATCATCTTGTGTCATCCCCACCGAAGTTGCTTGACTAATCAATGTATTAAATTTATTGATGTGACTTTCCATAGCGCAACCTTCCTTCATCTTAAGCTTGTACAACCACTTCATGATAAACACTTTATTGGCAGTCGATGCCATTTCATACATGGCTATGAATCTATCCCATACATCTTTTGATGTTGCTTCACCCGTGACATTGAAGAGATCATTGTTGGACAGCGAGAGAAAAATTGTCGCTCTTGCCTTCCTATCTAATTTTTCCCATTCTTCATCAGCCATCGTAGTTGGCTTCTTTGCTTTCCCTTCAAGTGTAAGTGAAGGTCTTTCTTTATCAGCAAAGAATCCATCGGCACCTTCCATAACCCAAAGCTCTGACTGAAGAACTTCTCTATCTTTGCTTCTTCCATGATTCTGGAATTTCAACCACCGAAATCTTAATAGCGATCTAACCTTGATCTATACCAATTGTTAGGATTAAGAAATGAAGTTAAAAGAGCAGAGAAAATAGAATTATAAATTCATAACATAGACAAATGAGACACATAGATTTATCGTGGTTCGGCAATTGCCTACGTCCACACTTAAAGAAAGGGAATCAATATATCTTGTAAAGTAAGTAGATTTGTACAAATCCCCTTGGCACTCAGACTCATGTAACCTAAATGAGTTCACCCACCCAATTGCAACTTCCTAAGATAACGTTTGTTATTTTTTCAAGGCACTGAGTTAGTGAGGTTTGAAACAATTCTGACATTTGCAGTTTCTGAATGTGCTTGAGTTCCCACCTTTGATAACTAAAATCTAGAGACCCATATTGTGCCATGCTAAACCATCAATCATATTTTCATATCATATGTCAACATGCCTATTTAGTCATGTGGTCTCATGAGCAGTTATGATGATTTTTCTAAGGTGATTCCAAGTGCAACTTAGTTAGTTTCGGGGTCTTGACAAAGGTGTTAGAAATTAAATTTTAATGGTATTCCACTTCATCTTTTGGCCCCAAAAGTTTGTGATGTTAGTTTGGTGATGATTTTAGCATCAAGTTGTCTGTGAATAATCTTTATTTAGTAGGGTCCACAAGGGGACCCAACATGCATCATGACATTGAAGGGTTATTATAAATTTGGTTTTAAAATTTTATTTATTTAAATCATAAACATTTTAATGGTATTCTACTTCATCTTTTGGCCCCAAAAGTTTGTGATGTTAGTTTGGTGATGATTTTAGCATCAAGTTATCTGTGAATAATCTTTTTTTAGTAGGGTCCACAAGGGGACCC
This sequence comes from Cryptomeria japonica, assembly GCF_030272615.1. Classification (NCBI taxonomy): domain Eukaryota; kingdom Viridiplantae; phylum Streptophyta; class Pinopsida; order Cupressales; family Cupressaceae; genus Cryptomeria; species Cryptomeria japonica. The sequence goes on along the minus strand of NC_081407.1, from coordinate 3,125,193 downwards.
GACATGCATCATGACATTGAAGGGTTATTATAAATTTGGTTTTAAAATTTTATTTATTTAAATCATTTTATGATTTTAATAATGTTCTGCATCATGTTAGTAAGCAAAATAATATTGGCTCCTTTTTTTTTAAATTAACAAGAAATTTCTTGCTAGACTCGCGAAGTAGAAGGTAAGAATTTATTTAAATCATTTTTAAAAAATGATTTAAATATTTACAATGTGTTAAAATACATTCAAAGTAATGTAGGGCCTATCCTTCTAATTCATTTGGCAATGAAAAGTTTCTCCCTATGTTCCTGCAAGTGAAAAATCTAGTTGGAAAGGAATATAAAGAATTTTTAGGACAAAAGAATGATAAGTCATCAATTATGTATGCACTTAATTAGTTGTAGGAAACCTTATTAGAAAATTAGATTTGTTTACCCATATAGATCTAAGTGATTTGGCTATTGTTGGCAATTTTTGTGCCAACCTTAGCAGAGCTCAGATCTAAGATTTTAGTGTGACTAACATTTCGTGCTAGTCAATACCGATAACATGTCATGTTATTGGTCTCAACAGAGTTAGTTGCTTCTTCATAAATTTTGCAGAGAGTCATATAGCATAAAGGTTATATGATGTGTCAATAACATGAGTGTTATTGACCCTCATGCCTCATATGCTTCATCAACATCTCATGTCAGTAACATGTCATGTTATTGACCGCCTCAATTTGCAATGTGTTATTTGGCACTGAGGCGGGCCGCGTTGGCATCAAAGAACAAAATAGAGATATTGGTGTCTCGTGGGATAAGGTTCTGCGGGATCAGATCACACAGCTAAAGGGTTTCCCCTTATCCTGCGAGCTGAAAAAGAATAGTGCATAAGTACCATGGGATAAGGAGGTCAAGAGAAACTAAGAGAGGCAATAAGAATTTTGCTTATCCCGCGGGCTTGGAAAGGTTTCAGCAGCTTCTTGCGGGATATGTGATAGACAAAAATAAAGAGTTATGCTTTTCCTTATCCCACGGGGAACGAAAGGCAACAACAACGAGCTGCGGGATAAGGATAACTGAGGTGTGGTGGGCCCCAGTCAGCGAGGTAAATCAAAGGCCTTATCTCATGAGGATAAATGAAGACAAGAGAGAGCTCATGGGATAAGAAAGCAGGGAAAAACAAAGGAAAGTCTTATCCTGCGAGGAGGAAGAGATAGTGAAGAGATGTCACAAGATAAGAAAAGTGAGACAGAAACAAAGGAAAGTCTTATCTCATCGGGTAAAGATAGACCCATAGAGATGCTACAGGATAAGAATGAAAGGCCTCTCAACGGTCAAACATAATGAATAAAGCGTGGACCTGGGGTGCCACGTAAGCTATCCATGGCCATTGGATCTTCATAAAGCCTGATCCAATGACGATGTTTTAATATTGCATTGGGATTTTGAGCGTACTTACATAGAAAGATCTCACATGTCCATCTTCACACGAGATCTCCTGATCACCTAAAATTTAATTTTCCCAGTGGCCATTGGAGTTTAATGCTCTGTCAAGGGTGATTGTTGACCCGACGGTCGAGGTCCTCATTTTGCTCATTTGACATTCGATTTTGGACCTAAATTTTGTGCAACCACCTGATTTACTTGTCATTACTCCAAACGTGATGCTTGCGATTGATTCCATATGGAACCCATACCTCTTCAATACAGTTTGAAGACTCTTTGTGCCTGCAGACGCCATCTGCGCAAACATTTTTCTCCGTCTGAATAGGGATTTTAATTCTCCAAAGGCAGAGAACCATCTTGTAGAGCTAACGTAGCATGCCATCAGATCTTGGATCTGATCTCTCCCTCTCCTCTGATTTCTGTAATCTAACCCAAGTGGGGATAGCATTTTCTCAAGTTGTAACCAGCTGAGTTATGCTTAAACTATAAAAGAAATTTTGTAACATTTTGTTAGGATCTTGTCCCACTTTTTTCTTCTGCAGAATTCTTATGTCTCTCTACACTTGTAAAATTTGCCTTTCCTCTGCATTAATAGAATTTTCTTGTCTCACCTAGTTTCAATTGATGCAAATGTGTGTATTTTCTTACCTGTTTGTATGAATACATATTTTTCTTGTTTTCTTAGCATGTGTGATAGTGTTGACTCCTCTTAGAGTGGCATATGAGAACATTGTCTATTCCTTTGTTGTTGTTAAGAATTCTAACCTTGACTCAATCTTAGAAAGCTAGACTTAAATAGGAACTTGTGTATCTCTAGGTAGTTTTATTGATGTTTTGTGTAACTATAGGCAGGGGAGATCATCATTTCAATCTGGGTGCAAACTCTTTTCCCTTCTTTCATGCAACCCTTCTCTCAATCTTTTCCTTGCCAGATCATAGATTAGTTTTACCAAGTGTTGGGTTGGTCCAACACTTTGCATTCAGATTGAATAGGAAGTTGGCCTTCTTTGAAGACTCAACCTCACATTTAGCAATGTCCCACACTTGAGAGGTTGTTTCCATGTTTCAAAAGGTTGATAACCAAGGTTTCTTGGGTCATCAAAGGTGCAAAATTTTGTGACAACAACTATCATTGGGAGGTTGGGTTTAGAGGGATGTAGGAGGAGGCCCCACTCTATTAAGGGTGGGTGTGAAGTGAGGAGAAAGGTTTGATGAGATGGTTCTTGGTCATACCCCTCTAATGATGTACTGAAGGTAAATATTGATGGATCATCCAGAGGTAATCCTGGGCATGCTAGGATTGGAGGAGTTGGAAGAGATAATTTAGAGCATAGTTCAGTTCTTCTTATCTCTATATAAAGCTCATCATGCTAATGAATTTATGGAATTTGTTGCTATCATTTATGCTTTGGAGAGATGTTGTGCTTTTGGATGGAGAAAAATCATCTATGAATTTAATTCACATATTGTTGTTTATATTATGAATACATGGTAGTTGGAAGGAATTAATTAGAAATTAGCCTTAGTGGTCAATCAAATTGTGAGGCTCTAGAGATCTTTGGACTCTAATTCCTTTTTCCACATTCCTTGGGAATGGAACAAAGTTGCAGATTGTTTAGCAAAATGGGCTTATGAGCATATGTGTGTGTGGAGTGTTGAGGACTGGGGCCACTTGTCCCCAAAGTACTCTCAAACTCTAGAGGATTTGGTTATGGAAGATATGATTATTCATTTAGGTGGTTTGAAATAGCTCTCATTGGTTGTTTTTTTATTCTTTGGCTTGTTGTTTTTCCTACTAAGTCTAATTGCTTTGTAATATTGTTTGTTGATTAACTAAAACAAATACAACTCTTGAGTAATAACCCACCAAAGATTTTTTTTAGTGTTAAAAATTAAGTAATTGGTAAATAGTTGAAATTAAAAAAAAATCAAAATTTGGTGAATTGTGTAAACTTTAAGGCTACCAAAATCACTACATTTGTTAAAAAAATTAGTCATGCTAAATTTTTAGAGCATTTATTTTTTTAGATTTTTAAACTTGTCTATTTTGTCACATTATTTCAATAATTTCCGTACAAGATTATATTTGATTTTCCCAAATTTTAGTACAAATCTAAAATAATTTTCAATTAATAATACATAATTGTAGGCTAGGTTAGGGTTATATAAATGAATTAAACATTTAAGTATAAGTGACATTTACTTATGTACATTTACTTCCCTATACTTTAAGTTAAAATATAGATTCTAGGTTTTGGAGGATCCTATAATTTCTTAGACTTAGTCAAATTTTAGTAATCAACAGTCTCTTATCTTCTTGCACTTGTCTAAAGGTAGTTATAACTATTCAAAAGGATCATAAAGCATCTCCTTAGAAATAGGATGACTCATTTTTATGCTAGAGACTTGACAAGTGCTCCAAGCAAAAAACTAAGTCAAGTTCACAAAAGTGCTAGACCTCTAAGCAATTTTTTTCAAGATATTTTCATGCATGAATACAAGGTCACCTTCTTTAATATGATGATGATGATGATGATGATGATGATGATGATGATGATGATGATGATGATGATGATGATGATGATGATGATGATGATGATGATGATGATGATGATGATGATGATGATGATGACGATGACGACAACGACGACAAGGATGATGATGATGATGATGATGATGATGATGATGATGACGTCGACGATGAGGATGATGATGATGATGATGGTTATGACGACGACGACGATGATGATGATGATTTGGTACTAAAATTTATTTTCTTTAGTAAAGAGCTTAATGGAAATATAAAATTATAAAAATATAAAAACAAGAATATATTAAAAGATATTAATTTAATGATGATGATGATGATGATGATGATGATGATGATGATGATGATGATGATGATGATGATGATGATGATGATGACGACGACGATGAGGATGAGAATGATGATGATGATGATGATGATGATGATAATGATGATAATTATGATGATGATGATGATGATGATGATGATAATGATGACGATGACGATGACGACGACGATGATGATTTGGTACTAAAATTTATTTTCTTTTGTAAAGATCTTAATGGAAATATAAAAATATAAAAACAAGAATATAAAAATATAAAAATATAAAAACAAGAATATATTAAAACATATTAATTTAATCATATCTTGATGATAATTTATTATTAATTACAATATCATAATATAGTAATATTATAATATTAATAATAATATAATAAATTTTTAAGGTAGAATAATGAACAAGTATAATATCTTTCGGTATACTTTATCTATTTTCCTCTAAAGATAGGAATGTTAGTTAAAATGTAGTAAATCTTTTTACAGATAAGTATTGAGAAGACACTTTTTGTTCTCCACTAAAAGATTATTTTTGTCCAAGTACCATCCCACGTTGGATTCCCATTCACTATGGGTCCTCTCCCCTATTAAATTAAGATATATTACAATATTTGTAATTAATTTATATTATTTATATGCATATTCTTTGATTAAAATAAACTATACTATTTCTCCTTTACAATTTGTCGGCCATGATTTATTTTTCTACACTCAAAGAATGTTAAAAAATCACACAACTTTAGTCGATATTTAAATTTAAGCACGAGAATTTCTTACACATGATATTTTTTTCTAACGCTGTGTTTGACAGGCAATGTTGACCAAGCATTATCTTAGTCTTATGGTGGAAAATATAGAGGAAATTTCGGAGCTCTCAATTTTCTCCTTATTTAAGTTAAAAAATAGACTTTAGGGTGACCATTCAAATTGACATATACCTATGAATGACATAAACTTTATAAATTTTCTTCAAATCTTCCATCTCGGTGGATGGATTTTTCCACATTTTTGCATTTTTAATAGGCTATAATTTTTTATGCCTCACTGCACAAACCCATTCCATCTACAGAGAAGAGAAGCCTTGGAATAATGAAGAGGATTGAACTGCTATAGTTGGGAAGGAATGAGCTACCAAACACACACTGCCCATGTCATCATCTTGGATTTCAGTCGCTTTTCATTTAATTAGGACTTAGGTGAGGAAAAACAAAGTACATCACTTTAATTGCACCAACAATAATTAAAAGATCTAATTAATTAAATAATTAGTTAATGTCCTAATTACTCTAATGCACTAAGCATGTGCTTACTTTTATAGAAATAGGCTCACACAAATGCAACCAAATGATAAAGTAAAATAATGTGACTAAAAACCACGAGTTCAGAAAACCATTAACCCCTCATTCAATATTGGGTACTAAGTTTTCACTTCATTAAATATCTTTTCTGCAAATATTAAATAGTTATCCTATTTCTTTCACACCAAATCATTAACCCAATATTAGATACAATTTAACAAGTGGCCCCAAATAATTATTTAATGTGGCTAAACACATCCCCTAGGATGCACCAAACATAAATAATTGTTTAATTACATAATTAAAATAAATCAATGTTATGCAAGATGTACAATACCTAATCTTAATAAAAAAATCACACTCAAAATTGTTCCTAGTTGTTGAAAAGTCATAGATTATTAATCATTTTTTAGATTTTATGAAATTTCATAATCATTAAATTTTCATTTATAAAACACCACAAAAATATATTTCTAATCCTCACACCCTACAAAGATATTTTATTCTGAGAAGGGTAGTTAATGTGGGTGGCCCACATATTCTAATATCGTGCTTGACCAAACATTTTCTTTGCCACCAAAAACATTGAGGAGGAAATGGTGGTTATGAAATTTCATAGAAACCACTTTCTTTTGGTTGTACCATTATTGAAGCAAGACTTTTAGATGGCCATTAAAATTGACATAGACATTTAAAAATGAAATATAAAGGAAACAACTTGGAAAATTGTAAGATGCTTATTTTAACATTTTCTTCAAATATTTCATTTACCCAATTTCTTTTAAGGGTTGACCTATGTGAACGTGTCCCATTGTGACACAACACAAATCCTCCAAAGATATTTTTAAATGTATTATGACTCACTGTCTATATTAGAAAAGCAAAAGAAAATAAATATTTGAAGTATAAAGTAGGACTATACAGTTACCTAATCATTCCCATGGATGCAACATATTTTTCATGCACAAACTTGCAATGTGCAAACAAAAGATTTTGATTTCAAGACAAGTTACATATTGTCATGATCCCTTCTCGATCTCCAAATATTCATATTTTGATGTTATATGAAATTACATTTACTCTTTCACTATAGGAAATTCATTCAGAGGTAAGATTCCTACCTTTCTTGGAGATCTCCCGTTGTCATGGCTTTGTCTTTCTAGGAACAATTTGGAAGGCTTTATTCCCTCCTTTTTAGGTGGCCTCTCCAAACTGCAATATCTTGATCTGAGTTCAAACAAATTAAATGGCAGCATTCCGTCTACTCTAGGCAAATTAAATCTTGAATTGCAGAATAACTCCTTAAGTGGTCCAATCCCAACTTCCTTTGCTAACCTATCCAAGCTAGGGTGGCTTATTTTAGCCAATAATAGATTAAATGGAACTTTCTCATTCTTTACTTTAAATTTCCCCCATCTTTATGTTTTGGATCTCTCCAGCAATACGTTGACCGTAAAAGTCAGTGCCTCTATCATTCCCAAATTTCAGCTTCGCTACTTAGGTTTACATGAATGTAATATTAGAGCAAATTTTCCTACATTTATTTCAACTCAATATTACATTGAATATTTAGATTTGTCGAACAATTCTCTTAGTGGCTTTATTCCAAATTGGCTTTGGGGATTCACATATATTGAGTACATAGATCTCTCATATAATTTATTCGATGGATCAATTTCAAAATCAATTAACAAATATACAAAAAATCTTCAATTTCTTTCATTAGCCAAAAATAATCTTAATGGTCCTATTCCAAATTCTATCTTTAAATTGAAGAGTTTGAAAATTTTAGATTTGTCAAATAATAAGTTTAGTGGTAGAATTCCCCAATGTTCGAAGAATTGCTCCATGTTGTCTTTCTTAAATCTAGAGAGGAATAACTTAGAAGGAATGATACCAATTATATGTAAGGGAATGAATTCTCTTGAGACATTAAAATTGGGAGACAATGCACTTGAAGGGCATGTTCCATCGTCTCTTGCAAATTGTAGAAATCTACAAATCCTTGATTTGAGAAACAATCATTTGCAAGGGAACATCTCAAATTGGGTTAAAACCTTGCACAATCTCCAAATTTTGATTTTACAAAATAATAATTTCAAGGGTACAATCCCATTGCAATTAGCAAAATTGCAAAATCTTCAAATTTTGGATATGTCAAAAAATAAATTTTCAGGGATCATTCCAAAAGACTTTATGAAGTTAACCACAATGGCTGATCAATCTGAAAAGATGGAAATCTTTGAACATGAAATTCCCTTCAATCCTCTAACATCATACTATTATATAGATGAAATAACAGTTTACAATAAAGGACAACAGATGGAGTTTGTGAAAATTTTGAGATTAGTAAAATGTCTTGACCTCTCTAGTAATAACTTGTCAGGTAACATTCTTCATAATATTGGATCCCTCAAAGGTTTGATTATTCTTAACATTTCAAGAAATCATTTCAGTGGTGAGATTCCTAAATCTATTGGAGAGATGACACTACTTCAATCACTTGATCTTTCACAAAATGGATTGTCAGGGGCTATTATTACTGAGCTACAACTTCTCACGTCCTTAAGTTTCTTTAATGTATCTTGTAATAAGCTATCAGGGATGATACCACAAGGAGGACAAATGACGACATTTGATTCTACATACTTCTCCAATAATTCAGGTCTATGTGGTCTACAAATATATGTGCCATGTTCAAGTAACCCTCCCAATTCTCCAAAGGTACATGAAGAAAATAATGAAGATTCAGAGGATGATTTCTGGTGGGATATGGGAATGGCAACAGACTATGTAGTTGCCTTTTCAATTGTAATTGGAATGTTGTGGCTCAACAAAAAATGGAGTGTCCCATGCTTCAAATTCATGGATAACATTATTATCTCTCTATTTGAAACATGGAGAGAGCATTTGTATTCTACAAGGTAGGATCAACTTGTTAAGTTTGTGGTCCAAATAACTTATATTTTGTGGTATAAGCTTTTTGTTACAATAAAATGAAACATGCATCTCATTTATGAAAAAACATTAGTGTTAATAATATTAATTAATGTTTAATTGATTAATTGTTCTAAAAAAAATTAAATATATATGTTTTTAAATCATTGTAAATCAATCTTTTTATATTAATTATAATGTAGCTTTTGTGCAATACTGATATCAGAACCCACAATAAAAATGGATTACGAAGAAATAAAAATTAGTAAAAGAGAGCCATTAAAAAATTTTGATTTTAAAGAGTGCTCATTTATATATTTTCAATCATAGTGTAGAATTAATTTTTAGAACATTCCAATCTACCAAGAAATTACATCAAATGCTGGAGTCTTTTGTAGCTTCGGGAATTGCTAAAAAGGCATTGAAGTTTGTTGTATTCAGTTTCTTCAAGGCTCTTGAAATATTTTAGGGCATTCAAATTGATCATTTACTGCATTAAAGTGTACTGAAATATTCTTATCTGAAAACTTTGCTATTTTATATTTTAACAATGGAGTGAATTTTGGGAAAGTTTGGTACATGAGTTTATTTGAAAAAGGTATGACAAAGAATGGCGTGCCAAGCAAATAACGTAAATTCAAATGTGAAAGTAAAAAATGTTGGGTAGGAATTTATGCCACATACCCATCTGAAAACAATTTAATGCAATGTCTTTGGCTTGAATGTCTTCAAATCGTGTGCCAATATTATTGTCTGAAATCTCAATACATTTCTTTATTTACAATTGTTAAATAATATGATGTCTATGTTTAGTTAATTAAAATGAGCTTGTAAAATTTTTGAGAGGTATTTTTGGTTAGATTAAAATACAAAATGCAGGCAGAGAACACATTACTAAAATCAGTCCAAATTAAAGCTCAAAACAGAGACCGTTGTTCTGATCAAACAACTAGACATTACGGAGATCAAAGCAGACAAACAGCAAATTTCTATTTATTATAAAATGACATTTATAAAAAATTGATAATCATATTATACCATGATTACAAACGAATTTTCTACAGTTAGAGCTGCTCAACAACTGATGAAGAGAAAATTTCATGATTTATAGGCTGGGCTGCTTAATAGTACTTCTTTTTCTATTTTTGGAAGACAATAAAAATAGTCTGGGGTTTTAACTGTTGTTGCAACTACTAGTTTGCATGTTTGGAAGCACAGAAAAACTCTTAGATTTTAAGAAATGCTTTTACTTCACCTCTTCAAAGTACAAGTTGAATCATGGAGAGGGTTCAATTGCTATGGGGTGAGTGCACAAAGATGAGATATAATGCATCATTTGAAGGACCAAGGCAAAACTTGATCAAACAGTTTGTTTTGTTTTTTTGAAACACAACCACCAAATCTCTAAAGGCACAACATAACATGTCACACTTGCACTACAAGGTACACACAAGTGTCATATGGAACACAATGACACAAATGCATTGACAACAATAATGACCTCACAATTGTACAAACAAGGAGGTACTAGCAGAAGAGTGAACAGTAATGAGACAAATCCACCATGACAAACCTATAAGAGATAAATAACACCATCAAAAGGATGGTGAGGTACAACTCACAATCATGCTCCGTCATGACGCCACACAAAGATAGGATGAGGGAGTCCTCAACCTCCAATCCATACCAATGAATACTTAAAAACATTAATGACATAGTTACACCAACAATGGTTAACTAGGAACTATCAAATACTATACTAAAAGTCAAATGATTTCAAGCTGATAAGATATACTAGTAGTGACTATGTAGGGAGTGTAGACAATAAAACTTCATGATATGATTTTCATTTTGGATCAGATTGACCTTCAAAGAAACAACCATTTGTCACACTTTCATCTGCTGAAGCAGATAATGTAGTATAGTAGCTATAGGGATAGCATGTTAAGCAATATGGATGAACAAAAGAAGCAACAAAAATTTTATTGTGATAACAATTCAGCCATAGCACTATCCAAAAATCTAGTTTTCCACAAAATGAATAAGCATATTGACACAAAGTTTCATTTCATTAAGCAGCTGCTCAATAATAAAAAATTATTAATTGAACACTGTAGATGTGAAGATCAATGTACAGATATTTTTACCAAAAAGAAAATTTTGTGTATCAAAGAGATAGATTGAATATCACAGATGACAGTTGTGATACCATTAATTCACCGCCTACCGTAGGCTGCTTTCTCGCACTGCTGTAGTCTTTTGAATCTTCTCTATTTTGGATGCGGTGGACAATCTTGAATTTAAAAAAAATTGATTGCAATCTACTGAGGATCTTCCTATACTACAACCAAACTTAAAATTAAATGCATTTTTAATGTTTTTGTTTTGCCTCCTCTTTTGCTAGGTATCTACGTGGATGAAGACAGTTCTAGAAGAAAGAGAAGATCAGAAAAAGAAGAAAAAGAAGAGCCATTGCTACAGCAACAATTTGAGGACAGACAAGAACAGGGCACCTCTGTTTTCTTTTGTTCTTAATGTGGAAGGAAGGGCAACATCTCTATAAATACTATTGGCTGTTAGTTTAAAAATGAGCAGAGAAAATACATAATAGTGAAGAGAAAACAAAGAAAGAATAATAGACACAAGATTAATGTGGTTCACCACTAAGTGTCTACGTCCACCAAAAATGCAAGGAGAATTCTTATTAACCAATATCCAATTACACAGTCATAGAAGAATCCTAATTTTAGATGCAAAGCATCTATCAAACTTTAAATAAATTGCATCTTCTCTATCCCAAGATAAAATAGTACTCCACAATTGCACTGGCATCTCCTCTTTATCCTTGACCTTAATCAGGTCCATGTCCTTTCCAAAATAATCAGCCCCTTTGAACATAAACATATGCATTAACATGGAGTACCATCCAAATGGCCTATCCACCTTACCATTTTTTATTCCTACTAGCCCTTTATGAATTGCATCAGCAAGGTATGAGGCATAATCAAATGTTATTGCTAGGGAGGGGTTTAGAATTTGTTCAATCATTAACATATAATGGGTTGACATATTCTTTTCAGCATCCTCTCCAAAAATTTGGCATAATGCCCAATACATACCCTTAGCTCTCAGAGTGAATAGGTTGAGAGAGAATGGTTCCATTGTGTTGGGGCCTACAACTGTTAACCCCCCTATCTTTACAAATAATTCTTTCAATGGGCCACTTCTAAGATGATCCCTTTGTGTGTTGTAAACCTGGGCTAACGACTCAAAGTCAATAGGTTCTAACAAATTGGAGGACTCGCTAAGTTTAAACACTTTCCTGAATTCATCTTCATTTATCTCAATCAAGACTGATCCCTTTATATTCCTGATGCATCTTGCCACAGAGTCATAATTCTGTGCAATCATGGCTAATAGATCTACATCCATAAAAACACCTGGGACCACAAGCTTTCCTACATCCTGCTCCCATATGCCATTCAAAGGAGCCGGGGAATTCCTCTGCCCAAAACTGACTTTGAAGAGTCCTAAGCCTTACAATCGTATTTCAGGGTCCCTCAACCAAATACCCTTATCATAAAGGCCATCTCCAATTTTTAGACGAGGGTTCTTAGGTACTAGCTCTTTGACCTTAGCCCCAACATTGGTGGACATGGTTAATTTCTCTAAAAAATCATCACAGATATTTCGGTCCTAGTAATTCACTTTCCTTGTAAAAAAAGCATAAGAAACTTGATTATTCGCCTGAAGAAAATTGCTCTACAACAATTCGCTTTGCAACAAACTTTGATGAAACAATACTTAGCAATCAAGTTGATGTGGACTGAAAAGGGCAAGTTGGCATTTAAGTTTTTAGAAATTAACTCCGCATGCTTCAGCTTTCTTTTCAGAATTAAATTAACCAAATTGAATTCAAAACTGGCTCCAACGGGTCATAATTTCTCTAAGTCTTTCCTTTGTTTCGCTCTTTCGCTACTTCACAAAACATAAAACTCGTGCTCTTTTCTTTTGTGAAACAACGCTGGTCGTTGGATCTCAAGAACTTACATCGCCTTTATCTCTGTTTAATCTCTTTGCTTTAGTGTTGGGCCCTACCTCCTTTCACCACTTTGCGGAGTTTAACAGTCATGCACTTTTCCTTCGCAAGGCCGCGCCAAGCGTTAGATCAAACTCAAATCACCCGGCTTTTAACTCCAACCAGGACCGCCAATCCTTTTAACTAACTGCGCCTCATCTTGACGGCTAACGTTTCTGGCCATTTCGCTGAGGTTAAGCTACGGGCATCTTTGGGTCACGAAACAACAAGAAGCGTTGGATCAATCTTGAGATGAATGCCTTTTAAGTGGGCCCTTTATCTGGGAATTACTTACCCCACTTGTTATCCGATTAATAAATGCCACATGGCAGTCGGTCATTAGCCTTGGAAACTCCTTTTGGTTCCACCCTTAATCCGCCACGTGTTCCCTTTTACTATTCCCACATAACTACCGGTTACACCTAGGCGAGTCCTCAACCACTTTTTTAAACCATGTGTCACATCACTCCTATGTGTGATTTCCACCTGTCTTTCATGACTTCGCGAACATTATTCTTTGTTTGGCTTGCAGCCGTGAAACCATGAGAACCGTTAGATCAAAACAGACCTGATCTGCTTTTAACTTCATACCATGCCTATCCCTTGGGCCCATCGGCCTTTTTGCTACTTCGCAATGACTAACTTGCTAGCATCTTATCTTTGCGAATTCACGCGAGCCGTTAGATCTCAAGAACTTGCTTGTTGTTTACTCTTTTTATGACAACCTTGCCCAAACCCACTACATACTGCCAATTGAGTGCCTTGTCACCGCCATCTCATCACCAACTGGGGTTACCACATTTACTACCACTCTTAGCGGGACCCTCCATCTTTTCGCTATTTCGCTGAAGGTATAGCTCGTGCATCTCCCGGCCACGAAACAACGAGAAGCCATTGATCTTTTTCCAAGCTCTACAAAAAGCGGCAGCTGTTATGCCACGTCACTCCTCCGTGTGATTTCCAGCTGTCTTTCGCGACTTCGCAAACATTATTCTTTGTTTGGCTTGTAGCCACAAAACCACGAGAACCATTAGATCAAAACAGACCTGATCTGCTTTTAACTTCATGCCATGCCTGTCCCTTGGGCCCATCAGCCTTTTCGCTACTTCGCAATGACTAACTTGCTAGCATCTTATCTTCACGAATTCACGCGAGCCGTTAGTTCTCAAGAACTTGCTCATTGTTTACTCTTTTTTTGACAACCTTGCCCGAACCCACTGCATACCACCAACTGAGTGCCTTGTCATCGCCATGTCATTGCCAACTGGGGTTACCACATTTACTACCACTCTTAGTGAGACTCTCCACCTTTTCGCTATTTCGCTGAAGGTATAGCTCATGCATCTCACGGTCACAAAACAACGAGAAGCCATTGATCTTTTTCCAACTCGATCATTCTTTAACCAAAGAAGACCGCTTATCTCTGGGACCCGCCAAACCCTTTCGCCACTTCGCAAAGGTTAAAACATGTTCAGCTTGATCTCACGAAACCATGCTGTCTGTCCGATCAGATGAAACTTGATTGGTGTTTAGCTTTGGTCCAAACCTATATGTTGGGTCCACCTTTGCCTTTCACTACTTCGCAGAAACTAAGTTTCAAGCACTTTTTGGTCGCGAATCAACGCAGGCCGTCAGATCAATAGAAAATCGCATGATACTTATAAGGCCCGACGGACATTAGAAAAGGCAGATTAAAAGTGAATAAGAATAAAATATTTAAAGGGACCACCTAGGTAAATAACAAGGGGAGAACACTTTATGATAAATGGACCCATTGCTTAAGTGCATACAGTAACGCCAAATTAGAAACCAAAAGGGCTTTTCTCAGGTATTGAAGTGACTTAAAACCTAAACCCTGAACCCCTTAGGATTTAAAACAAATTGAAAGAACTTCCTTCCTTCGATGGCTCTTTTATATTTATTTTTTTGTAAAAATGATCATTGTTGGAATTACGACGAATACCAAGCTTTCGACCGACGACTTCTTTGACCATTGGTAGAGTCCATTGGATTGTCGAATTTCTGACGGGCATGGCATTGTCGACCAATCCAACATCGAGTTTTCGATGATGGATTTTGTCGACACTCCGACAAAAATTCGTCGAAAATCCGACAAACGGTCGTCGGAAATCAACTTCGAATGTACTAGTGTATTATGAGTGTGTGTGAATATTGAAGATCATTGTGAAGAACAAAAATAAGCAGATCCTTGTGCGAATCATGTCAATATTATTTGAAGGTTGAAGGAAAGGTTATGAAGGTGTTTGGCACTCAAGGTCAGAGCTTAAACCGGTATTGAATCCAACATTGCAGATGCTATATTGAAGTAGTACATTGTTATTGGATTTAACCATCCAATTGTAGTCAGTGTGACTCCTATTTTGTGATTGAGCAGTGAGCTCTGGGCAGTTGGCCTTTTTGCATGTCCAGAGCCCATTATTGTATTCACTTACTATCTGCAATAGTATCATCTGATTGTGGGTAAGGTTTCCCACCGTGGTTTTTCCCCTTACAGGGTTTCCACGTCAAAATCTTTGTGTCATTTGTTGTCGATGTTTTTTCTCTTTCTGTTTCATGCATTAAGTTACACCGGTATTAATATAATTGTTAATATGTTTTACTGACACTAAGTTTTTGAGTTGGAATAAGTTGTTTTGGGTTGATATTTATTGACAACTGATTCACCCCCCCTCTTAGTTGTCCTTCCCGGTTCCCAACAATTAGTATCAGAGCTTAGTCCTCTTTTTGCAAAAGCCTAACATCTTGAGGAGATCCTATGGCAACAAATATCTTCAGAAGGGACAATCCTAAACTTGATAGAACTAACTATGGTATATGGAAGATCAAAATGGAAAAACATCTAAACTGCATTGGAAGAGATATATGGGATGTTACAAAGAATGGCTATGTTGGTCGTACTCCAAATAACCATCCACCGACATTGGCTAAAGACTTGGAGAATGATTGAAAAGCAAGAGAAGCAATTCTAAGTGCATTATCAGACAGATCTACTGCCAAATCTATTTGGGATACACTGAAAACAATGAATGAAGGAGATACCACTGTCAAAATTGGAAAATTGGAATGTTATTGGGTCAAGTATGAAAAAATGGAAGAGGATGAAAGAATTTCTACATTTATGGAAAGAGTTAATGACATTGTTTTAGGAATACAATGTTGTGGAGGATCTTTAAGTGAAGATGAAATTGTTTCTAAAGTTTTAAAAGCTTTGCCTTTGGCTTACAAAATGAAAGTGACAGCTATTAATGAGTTGAGAACAATGCCTAATACATCAGTTTCTAGAGATACTTTGGTTGAAAAACTTTCAACATTTGAGCTTGAAGAATTTGGTCCTATTGCTACTATTAAAACTGATATTGCTTTCAAAGCATCAGCATCAGCATCATCATCATCATCATCATCTAACAAATCTGATTGGAAAGGACTTTATGAAAAAGAACTTGAAGATATTAGAAGAGAAAATGAAGAACTTGAAGCACTATTTGCAAGGAAGATGCCTAAAGGTCCAGCAGGAAGTAAGTATGAAGGTAAAGCACCTTTCAAATGTTTTAATTGCAATAAAGTTGGTCATATGGACTCTAGGTGTCCTGATAGACATGCAAGACTAAGCAAGGAAGCAAAAAGAACATATAAGCCTAACCCTAAATATCAGATATACAGATTTAAGAAAAAAAAAGATAAGTCATGTTACTATGCAGATGAATGTGTTACAAATGACTCTGATGAAGATCCAACAGATAGTGGATG
Source organism: Cryptomeria japonica (assembly GCF_030272615.1). Classification (NCBI taxonomy): domain Eukaryota; kingdom Viridiplantae; phylum Streptophyta; class Pinopsida; order Cupressales; family Cupressaceae; genus Cryptomeria; species Cryptomeria japonica. The sequence goes on along the minus strand of NC_081407.1, from coordinate 3,108,819 downwards.
GGCATTTGTTGCATTAAAAGAAGATCCACCGACACCTATTGTCAAACCGGTAGAGCAGGCATTAGCAGAAAAAAAATGAAGAAAAGGATAAGTGGATCATTGATAGTGGATGCTCGCATCATATGACTGGTGATAAAAGAAAATTCTTATCTTTACAAGAAATTCATGGAGGTCTAGTAAGATTTGGAGATGACAAAGCTTGTTTAATCAAAGGAAGAGGCACTATATCTTTGGATGGTGAGCACAATATTGACACTGTTTATTATGTTGAAGGTTTAAAGCATAATATTTTGAGTGTTGGTCAGTTAGTGGAAAAAGGATTTCAATTACAATACAAGAATGGAAAATGCAAAATCATAAATAGAACTGGATTGGAGATTGCAACCGATAATCAAACTAAAGATATTATCTTTTACTTGAATACCAATGATAAGACATGTTTGATTGCACACATTGATGAAAGTTGATCATGGAATAAAAGACTCTTTCATGTGAATTTTGATTGCATTGTAAAGATTAGTTGAACCAAGGCAGTAAGGGATTTACCTAAGATTGTGAAACCTCATAATCCAGTATGTAAGGAATGTCAAATGGGAAAGCAAGTTAGAACAATATTTAAGAGCATTTATGAGAAATCCAATAATATTCTTGATTTAATTCACATTGATTTATGTGGTCCAACAAGAACAAGAAGTCTTCAGGGTGATAGATACTTTAAGCTAATAATTGATGATTATTCTAGAATGTGTTGGGTTACTTTTCTCAGGGAGAAATCAGAAGCTTTTGGAAGATTCAAGATATATAAGGCAATGGTAGAGAATGAAACCGGCAAGAAAATCAAATGTTTGAGATTTGATCAAGGAGGAGGATTTACATCTAGGTAATTCAATGCATTCTATGAGTAGAATGGAATCAAAAGACAACTATCAGTACCCCAGCAGAATGGAGTTGTGGAAAGGAAGAACAAAACTATACTGGATGTAGCAAGAACCATGATGATGGAAGCAAATATACCTCATGTGTACTGGAGAGAAGTAGTGAATACAACGGTTTATACTTTCAATAGAGTTCACATCAAAAGTGAAACCGGTAAGACCCCTTATGAACTATGGTTTGGTCATACTCCTACTCTTAAATACTTTAGAATGTTTGGAAGCAAATGCTATATTAGGAGAGATGAGTTTATTGCCAAATTTGATCTTAGAAGTGATGAAGGAATATTTCTTCGTTATTCAACTAAAAGCAAGGCATATAGATGTTATAATAAAAGACTGCAGAAAATCATTGAAAGTACTAATGTGAAGATAGATGAACATTTTAGAGGAGAATCAAGATCTATAGGTTCTAAACTGGCAGTAGAAATAATTATAAATGAACCAACACATATTGCACCGGAATAGAGTGAAGAACCAGTCACACCGACATCATCAAATAACTCAACTATGACTAAAGAACAACATCATGTAAGGGGAAATAAGAATAAACCTAGGTATGTAAGATTGAATCATTCGGAAAATCAGATAATTGGAAATAAAAATCAAGGTGTTATGACTAGAGAAAGATTGGCAAATGAAGAGGTATGTTTAAATTCTCAAGTTGAACGAGCATCAATTGTTGAAGTATGTCAAGATAAACATTGGATAAAAGCAATGGAAGAATAATTAGAACATATTGAAAAGAATAATACTTGGACATTAGTTCCCAGGCCTAAAGACAAAAATGTAATTGGAACTAAATGGGTATATAGAAATAAACTTAATGAGGATGGTAAAGTAATCAGAAACAAAGCAAGATTAGTTTGTAAAGGTTATTCTTAGAAAGAAGGAATTGATTATAATGAAACCTTTGCACTGGTAGTCAGAATTGAAGCAGTAAGACTATTTATTGCATTTGTAGCTCACAAGAACTATAAAGTTTATCAGATGGATGTAAAATGTGCATTTTTTAATGGGGATCTTAAAGAAGAAGTTTGCATTGAACAACCTGATGAATTCTCATTAACAGATAATAAGGATATGGTTTGCAGGTTAAGGAAAGCTTTATATGTATTGAAGCAAGCTCCCAGAACTTGGTATGCTAGACTGGATAAATATCTTTTAAAGCTTGAATACACAAAAGGTAATGCTGACAGTAATTTGTATTACAAAATCACCAATGATGATATTTTGGTTATTGAAGTATTTGTGGATGATATCATTTTTGTAGGTGAAGAAGAATTCTGTAAAGACTTTGCTAACAAGATGCAAAAAGAATTTGAAATGTCTATGATTGGAGAGATAAAAAAAATTCTAGGTTTGCAGATTTCTCAAACAGATAAAGGTATATTCACAGGTCAATCAAAATACTTGAAGGAATTCTTGAGGGAATTTGGAATGGAAAACTCCAAATCGGTAAGCACTCCTATGACTACAACACATAAATTGACATTAAAGGATGATTCAGCTCCTATAAATCTGACAAGGTACAAATCTATGATTGGAGGATTACTGTATTTGACACAAACTAGACTTGATATAATGAATGTAGTATGCATTGTTTCTATATTTCAAAGAAATCCTAAACAAAATCATGAAAGTGCAGTAAAAATGATTTTTTGGTACCTACAAGGCACAACAATTCTTGGTTTATGATATCCTAAGGATGAAAATTTTGAGTTATGTGCATATACAGATGCAAATTGGGTAGGTGATGTGGATGACAAAAAGAGTACCACTGGCGGTGCATTCTTTCTTGGTAGAAGGTTAATTTCATGGATTAGCAAGAAGCAGACTTGTACATCGTTATCTACAGCAGAATCATAATATGTTGTTGCACCAACTAATTGCACTCAAGTATTATGGATCAAGTAAATGTTGAAGGATATCAAGGTAAAATGCAAAGAACCAATAATTATACATTGTGATAATTCAATAGCAATAGATATATCAAAAAATCCGGTATTTCACTCTAAAACAAACCACGTTTCTATTAAGTATAATTTTCTGAAAGAAAATGTTGAAGCAAATGAAGTGAGATTGGTTTATGTGAATACTAAAGAGAAAATTGCAGATATTTTTACAAAGCATATGCCTAAAGAAACATTTGAATATCTCAGAGAGAACCTTGGGGTAATCACCCCACCGACAGAGACTTGAATGATGGAGATTGACATCAAACCGGTAGGGACTAACAGAAAAATATTTTTCCGGTCTTGATGAAGGAGATCTACTGCTCAGGGGGAGTAGTTAGTTGTATTTTATGTTTCGATTCTTAATTGCTTTGGCATTTGATGTCAAAGGGGAAGAGATGTCTATGGAAAAAATATTATACTTTGGGGAGAGATGAATTTTGGTTTTGGTTTCTGTTTTTGGTACAAAACTTTGTATTGATCTATTTTAGGAGATTATTGGTACTTGGCATTCTTTTTTTGGCACTTAGATGTTTTTCCATCTAGTGTTGCCATCAATTCCAAAGGGGGAGATTGTTGGTATTATGGATGACTTCGTCATGTGTTGTATCAATTTTGTCATTGATGTCAAAACTTATCCTTCTAGAGGTCTACATTGTTGATTTGGAACTCTAGTTATATTGGTTTGTTGTTGAACCGATACATTGTGGTCCTGACATGGATATTGGCTTATGCACAGTCACTGGTATATGGTTCACCGAAAGCTCAGGAAGTTGATGATGACTTGTTATCATCTGGAGATCATTTGGTTATGTTGAAGACATGGATTGGATGTTTGCATTTGGTGTTTTTCTTTTTGGTCTAATCGGGTTCACATATTTGCCTTTATCGGCAAATAGGTTTAGGTTATGGATCGGTACACGATATCATGTTCTAGATCAACATGACACGTTTTGGAAATGGTTTTAGATATTGTGTAAATGTATTGAGGCCAACATATTGTATCACATCAAGACTTATTTGTAATTGATTTAAATGTAATATCTTTAGTGAGCCAACCTAATCATAAGGTCTTAGGGTTTTATATAAATAATTGTAAGATCTTATTGAAGATTATATTATGTGTGTGCAAATATTGAAGATCATTGTGAAGAGCCAAAATAAGCATATCCTTGTGTGAATCATGCATATATTATTTGAAGGTTGAAGGGAAGGTTATGAGGGTGTTTGGCACTCGTGGTCAGAGCTTAAACCGGTACTGAATCCAGCATTGCAGATGCTATATTGAAGTAGTACATTGTTATTAAATTTAACCATCCAATTGTAGTCAGTGTGACTCCTATTTTGTGATTGAGCAGTGAGCTCTAGGAGGTTGGACTTTCTACATGTGCAGACCCCATTATTGTATTCACTTACTATCTGTAGTAGTATCATCTGATTGTGGGTAAGGTTTCCCATCATGGTTTTTCCCCTTACAGGGTTTCCACGTCAAAATCTATGTGTCATCTGTTGTGGATGTTGTTTCTCTTTCTGTTTCATGCAATAAGTTATACTGGTATTAATATAAGTTTTAATCTATTTTACCGACATTAAATTTTTGAGTTGGAATAAGTTGTTTTGGGTTGAAATTTATTGACAACTGATTCACCCCCCCTCTCAGTTGTCCTTCCCAGTTCCTAATAATGGTTTCCTAAGGGGTCATATGGTGTATGACACCATATGATCCCAGGACACCATCTAAGCCCTCATATGGTGTTGTTATGCATTGTATGGTGTCCTAAAGGGTCATATGGTGTCCTATGACCCCTTAGAACACCATATGGTGTCATTATGGGTCTTATGGTGTGCTAAGGGGTCATATGGTGTTATATGACCCATTACGACACCATATGACCCCTTAGGACACCATATGATGTCGTTATAGGTCGTATAGTGTGCTAAGGGGTCATATGGTGTCATATAACCCCCTAAGGGGTTGTTAGGGGTCATATTGTGTCTTATGACCCCTTAGGACACCATATGACCCCTTAGGACACAATATGGTGTTGTTATGCATTGTATGGTATCCTAAGGGGTCATTATTATCTCTCTATTTGAAACATGGAGAGAGCATTTGTATTCTACAAGGTAGGATCAACTTGTTAAGTTTGTGGTCCAAATAGCTTATATTTTATGGTATAAGCTTTTTGTTACAATAAAATGAAACATGCATCTCATTTATGAAAAAAAATTAGTGTTAATACTATTAATTAATGTTTAATTGATTAATTGTTCTAAAAAACAATTAAATATATATATTTTTTAAATCATTGTAAATCAATCTTTTTATATTAATTACAATGTAGCTTTTGTGCAATACTGATATCAAAACCCACAATAAAAATGGATTATGAAGAAATAAAAATTAGTAAAAGAGAGCCATTAAAAAAAAATGATTTTAAAGAGTGCTCATTTATATATTTTCAATCATAGTGTAGAATTAATTTTTAGAACATTCCAATCTAAAAATTACACCAAATGCTGGAGTCTTTTGTAGCTTCGGGAATTGCTCAAAAGGCATTGAAGTTTGTTGTATTCAGTTTCTTCAAGGCTCTTGAAATATTTTAGGGCATTCAAATTGATCATTTACTGCATTAAAGTGTATTGAAATATTCTTATCTGAAAACTTTGCTATTTTATATTTTAACAATGGAGTGAATTTTGGGAAAGTTTGGTACATGAGTTTATTCAAAAAAAGTATGACAAAGAATGACGTGCCAAACAAATAACGTAAATTCAAATGTAAAAGTAACAAATGTTGGGTAGGAATTTATGCCACATACCCATCTGAAAACAATTTAATGCAATGTCTTTGGCTTGAATGTCTTCATATCGTGTGCCAATATTATTGTCTGAAATCTCAATACATTTCTTTATTTATAGTTGTTCTTATTAGATTTGCAAGCCTAATATATCATGGAAACATATTATTAGAGAGATTGAATATACAAAAATATATTTGTCATTAATTTATTGGTATAAGAGAACATCAAATAAATCTTAATTTGTATTCATTATAAGAGAAAACTCTTTAAAATCTTATATTTATATATTCTTTGTAATATGTTAAAATAAAGATAAATCTTAATTAATATTAGAATCCGGTAACAATCTTAAAAATCTGATTATATACATACATCACAATTATTTATCAAGATGAACTATGAATTGATATTTATCTTTAATTATCTTCAAAACAAACCTTAAAGAACTTCCATTTACTTGGAAAAATCTAAATGAAGACACAATTGCCCTCTCTCATGTATTGGCCCTTTTTAACCCATTACTTTATCATAAGTATACGTCTTCAACATTAGTTGACCCCAGGCTTGGATCTTTGTTTAACTTTAGGGTTGAAGGACAATACGCTTTTGAATACCCACAAATGGCACTATTGCCATGAATTTAAGCTTTAGTTATATACTTTTCAAATTCATTGGAGAAAATTGTAAGAGCGTAGCTTTCTTCATTTTAACTTTTAACATTTTCTTCAATGGTGGATTTTTCTACATAAGTGACTTGCATTGCACTTTGAATAGGCTATAAATGTTTGTGTCTCACCTTGCAAACCCATTTCATCCGCAATGAAGAGAAAACTTCATGATTTATAGGCTGGGTTGCTTAATAGTACTTCTTTTTCTATTTTTGGAAGACAATAAAAATAGTTTGAGTTTTAAGTGTTGTTGCAACTACTACTTTGCATGTTTGGAAGCACAAAAAAACTCATAGATTTTAAGAAATGCTTTTACTTCACCTCCTCAATGTACAAGTTGAATCATGGAGAGGATTCAATTGCTATGGGGTGAGTGCACAAAGATGAGATATAATGCACCATTTGAAGGACCAAGGCAAAACTTGATCAAACAGTTTTGTTTTGTTTTTTTGAAACACAACCACCAAATCTCTAAAGGCGCAACATAACATGTCACACTTGCACTACAAGGTACACACAAGTGTCATATGGAACACAATGATACAAATGCATTGACAACAAGAATGACCTCACAATTGCACAAACAAGGAGGTACTAGCAGAAGAGTGAACAGTAATGAGACAAATCCACCATGACAAACCTTTAAGAGAGAAATAACACCATCAAAAGGATGGTGAGGTACAACTCACAATCATGCTCTATCATGACGCCACACAAAGATAGGATGAGGGAGTCCTCAACCTCCAATACAATACTTAAAAACATTAATGACATAGTTACACCAACAATGGTTGACTAGGAACTATCCAATGCTATACTAAAAGTCAAATGATTTCAAGCTGATAAGATATACTAGAAGTGATTGTGCAAGGAGTGTAGACAATAAAACTTCAGGGTATGATTTTCATTTTGGATCAGGTTGAGCTTCAAAGAAACAACCATTTGTCACACTTTCATCTGCTGAAGCAGATAATGTAGTAGCTATAAGGGCAGCATGTTAAGCAATATGAATGAACAAAAGAAGCAACAAAAAAATTATTGTGACAACAATTCAGGCATAGCACTATCCAAAAATCTAGTTTTCCACAAAATGAATAAGCATATTGACACAAAGTTTCATTTGATTATGGAGCTGCTCAATAATAAAAAATTATTAATGCAACACTGTAGATCTGAAGATCAATGTACAGATATTTTTACCAAAAAGAAAATTTTGTGTATCAAAGAAATAGATTGAATATCACAGATGACAGTTGTGATACCATTAATTCACCACCTACTATAGGCTGCTTTCTCCCACCGCTACAGTCTTTTGAATCTTCTCTATTTTGGATACGGTGGACAATCTTGAATTTAAAAAAATTTGATTGCAATCTACTTGGGATCTTCCTATGCTACAACCAAACTTAAAATTAAATGCATTTTTAATGTTTTTGTTTTGCCTCCTCTTTTGCTGGGTATCTACGTGGATGAAGACAGTTCTAGAAGAAAGAGAAGATCAGAAAGAGAAGAAAAAGAAGAGGCATTGCTGCAGCAACAATTTGAGGACAGACAGGAACAGGGCACCTCTGTTTTCTTTTGTTCTTAATGTGGAAGGAAGGGCAACAGCTCTATAAATACTATTGGCTGTGTATATTTTGAAATATGTAAAATATAAATTATTTTATTCCCTATCTTTGTGTTTTTATTTCTTCTACATTTTGTGTTTTAATTTTGTGTACTTTTGCTCTCTGTTTTAGTTTTATTCTCCTCTGCCTCTCCATCACAATGCCATAATGTAATATTTCATTGAATCATGTATGTTGGATACCTATCATTTCATTTGATGTATATTTATGCTCAAAAAATGTGTGCCTCTGAAACATGCTTAGCAATTTAAGCATATTCTAAACCAAAATGTCGTGCCAGTCAGAATTTGTTCATCTCTTGTTCACAATGTGTTGATCTTGACTGAAAATCTCTTTAAGAGTCTGACAGATAAATAGATAATTAATCTGGCATGTAGTTTATATAAAAAACAGGGTTTACACATTTTTAGTCCTAGCATTAACCTCACAGCTTGGACTTTCCCAAACAAGTTTGTTGAGACCATACTGATATGCATAGAACAGGTTTCTTGTCGATTCCAATACGATCTTCTTGAGCTTTGAGAATTCGTTTGAAGACTGGATACTCATTGAAAAAGATTCTCTTAACCTACTATTTTTATCTAATAAATTTGATTGATATGCAAGAAATATGATATGAAAATTTTTGCAAGTATGTTTCTAGGCAAAACAATAAAAACAATCATTTTCATCTTAGTTTTCCAATGTTTATTCATTTTGAAAATGCTCATAGTTTTGGTATAATTGAAAAATGAATGGTTTTGTTTACTTGAATTTTCTTTGGTTATGTTGCAAAAGATGTTAAGTTGTTTAACTGGCATCAGGAAAAAGGGACAAAGTTTTGAACTGAAATGGTTAATGTTGAGTGGCATATGGTATTTTGTTGCTTGAGGCAGCTAAGCAACTTGCTCAATTCAAAGTCTTCCCAACAACTTCAACTATGTCTGTGACTGCCCACTCACTAGAAGATGAAACCTTTTAGGCCATGATCACATAAATTTGATCTCTTCTTCAACTATTTGGTTGAATGCATAAATATCATTTCCTTTGAATAAGCGATGTAGACTTTACAATAGGGCTTGGAAAATTTCCTTATGGTTATATGTTGGAGTTTATTCTACAAATGAATGTATTCATAAAACACTACCCAAATGGTGATTGGTTTATGGACTAAAGTATAAGCTTTGCCTCTTCTTGCGACAGTCTTTAGATATAAGTGGTGCAGTCTTTCTAATGCAGCTTGGAGATTTTCCTGAAGATTATGTAACGGATTTGATATCCTTACAGATGAATGTACTAGCACTGGATAATACATTGATTAAATGGTGATTAGTCTAAGGACTAAAGTATGAGCTTCTCCTTTTCTGCTAGCAGACCCAAGCATATGATTTTCGACCAGTAAATGTGAAGACAACATGTTTAATTGTATTGCTTACATTGCTTACATTTTATATTAGGGAAAGAAGTAGTGTAGGTGAAGGGAAAGGGAAAGGGAAAGAGGCTTTAAGTACTGTTCAATAATTGTTCATTGGTTTTTTCTAAAAGCTCACAAAAAAATCTAATAGGCGAACAACCATGGAATGGTATATCTATTAGATGGAAAAAAGTTAGTAATTAGATCAGTTGTGCAACTTTATTGAGACCAATAGCATACAATTACTTGGGCATTTGTGCATAAGTTTTGGATCAGTTGTGGAAATTTTGTGGTGGTCAAAGCAAATGGTTGATAGAGCAATAGAGAATATGTATTGGACGTCAACTCAAAATGATCACTTTTTGATCCTTGTGCTTATAACAAATCCCACTACATTCATCTTTAACTACCTAGAAGCCAAAACAATAGCTATAAGCACTTAAGTCGCATGCAAAAAAAACAAAAAAAAAATTTGTTAAAATTTGATATACCATTTGACCATAAAAGAGGGGTAAAAATATGTTGAAAATAGAGAAAAAAAAACAACAAAAGAGGGCAAACGGCCCAACAAAGAACAACTACATCATAGGCTTATCCTAACTAACAAGCTGATCAAGCACCTGAGACAACTCATGAGAGAGTTGTCCCATATCCACAATAGACCAGCCCTCCCTAAAATCAGCAGCCCACTTGACCAAACAGCTAGCCACCCCATTCCATTCCCTGGGAATATGCCTGAAAGTGACTGACACACAAAACTCACAAAGCAAGAGAATCTAAGGGATAATCATCTAAAGCTACCAACTAACACCATCCCATCTTTGTTGGTTCAATAAAGTCACCACAACCTGAGAATCAGACTCAAACACAATGTGATGCTAACCAATAGAACAACGATCTAAAGCAACCAAAATGGCTAGAGCCTCCATGTAATTGTTCGTATGAAAACCCTTATAGATAGAAAAAAAAAATTGAACATGCCCCAAACTGTCTCATGCCACACCACCAATACCCGCATGTCCAAGTTTGCCTCTACCATTGATCCAACAAGGATAATAGCCATACTTGCACTACCATTACCTGCACACAAGAAGGGACTTCAAAGCTTCATAGGTAGGATTAACTTCATCAAAACGATTATTCCTAATATTGAAGAATTAATGCAGCCATGCTTAAGAAGAATATTCCTTTTCAATGGACTAAGTAAGGTAAAAATAGCTTTGAGGAAATAAAAAAGGCAATTGCAGCAGCCCCTACTAAGAGCTTATGAAATACAAAGTTAGCATGTTTATATTGAGCTACTGTTTCTCAAAAAATTATTAATTTAGTAACAAAAGTTTATGACTTAAGCCTTTTTACTTATGCCTTGTTCATTAATATTCTTCAAGCTAATTTTCTAAACTAGGAACTCAAAAATATTAATCTAATTTCTAACCAGATTAGATAAGGGATGATCACAAACACATCACTCTATGATCACAAACACATCACTCTATGATCACAAACACATCACTCTTTCACTGATACATTCTTTATATGAATTGTTTATAATCTAAGCAATTTTTATCTAAAATACTTAACATTAAACTAATTATTTTATCTTGCCATTTTAAAGCACTAATTAATAGTGCTATTCGTTTTCTTTGTGGCTCTAAGGTTTTTTTTCTTAAAATATATTAAATAATTGTACATAATTAAATAAGATATAAATAAAATCGAAGATACTATTGTTAAATAAATTTTGTTTAAATAAATATATTAAATTTTTTCTTTCTGTCACCACACTTTACATGGATGATTGTGGGTTGTCAGGAGAAATTATTACCTTCTTTGCAAACCTCGCACAGCTTCAACATTTGGGACTCGAAGGAAATTCATTCAAAGGTAAGATTCCTACCTTTCTTGGAGCTCTCCCTCTGTCAAATTTTGATCTTTCTTGGAATAGTTTGGAAGGTTCTCTACCCTCTTTTTCAAGTGGCCTCTCCAATTTAGAGTATCTATATCTCTAGTAAAACTAATTGAATAGCAACATTTCATCTACTCTAGGCAATCTTTCCAAACTATAGTATCTTGGTCTAAGTTCAAACAAATTAAATGGCAATATTCCATCTAGCCCAAACAACCTTTCCAAATTGAAGTCACTTCAATTACAAGATACCTCTTTTAGTGGTCCAATCCCAACTTCCTTTGCCAAGCTTGAGATGCTTTATCTTGCTAACAATAGCTTAAACGAAACTTTCTCATTTTTTATTTTGAATAATTGACCCAAACTTGCAGGTTTCCATTGAGAAGAACAAAGAAGGAAGCAAAGGTCACACAACTCATAATCCAACTGACCCACTCCAAATTGAAGCCAAAGATCAAGAGAATCTGACGCAAAAAGCTCCATCTAACCCTGTCATAAGCTTTAGCCATATTTTGATAAACATAGACTTCTCCTTTGACATTATCATGGAAAGAATGGCTTCAGAAGCAATAACAACCCCATCCAAAATCTATCTACCAGCCACAAAATCCCCCTACTCATCAAAAATCAATGAAGGAAGCCAAACTTTTAGACATTTAGCAATCAGTTTAGTGATAATTTTATACATAACATTGCAAAGAGCAGTGGTCCAAAGAACTCAAGCTAATTGGCACCCTCCTTTTTAGGAATAAGAACCATGAAGGTAGAATTCAAGGCTCGAAGCATCTGCTTGCTACTATGAAATTCTTGAACAACCGCTAGCAAATCCAACTTGATGATGTACCAAAACTCTTAAAAAAATTTAGTAGTCCAAAACCATCTAGGCCAGGAGATTTACCTTTAAAGCCATACCAAAAACAACATCTTCAACTTACGACAAAGTCATCGGATGCATGAGAGACTCATTCATCATATTAGTGACCAAAGAGGAGATACAAGCCAAGATCAGGGTCTCCCACATAGGAGCAGGGGGTGGAAGGTTAGAGACAAAAGCTGAACAAAACAGATATACCTGATGAGATATTGCCTAAAGAGAGGTCAATTGTATGCCAATAGAATTGACCAAGGAAGAAATCACACTCCTCTGTCGACAAGCCTGGATAGCTTTATGAAAAAAAACAATATTACGGTCACTTTCCTGAAGCCAATCAATGCGAGCTTTCTGCTTCCAAAAGATCTCCTCATGAAACTCCCACTCCTCCAAATCCTTCAAGGCTTGAGATTCAGCTGATGCAATGAAAACGGGAATTAGTGGAAAACCAATATGAGATCATTTAAATACCATGTTCAACCATAGACACAATGAACTCAAACCCTTTCAAAACATATCAAGAAAGATTAGCAAACAAGAAGCTAACTAGGAAATGAATAAAACAAAATAAACTTCCTCATGATGCTCCCTATGTCATGGTTCTTCCTTGTCCTCCTCCTCTCAAAGATCCTGCTACTATTTGATGTATGCCCTCAATTTGAACACTTAGCATGAAAGGTATGTCAAATGGAGGATTGGAGATGGTTGATTGTGTCAAGTGTTGAATGAAGATGCAAATGAAGTATTAGAGGTTAAATAGAAATTCCAACAAGTGGAAGAGCTAGAACCAAATACAACGGCTTCCTACAAAACACTAAAATTCTAATTAACAATAATAATGCACCTATAGTGACAATGCTCACAATGCTTCCTCCTTTTCGTAAGGTTCTATTTATAGGCAAAATAGTGAATTGGATGGTTGAGATTGAGAAATCTCAACAAGGGCTAGGATTGAAAGTTATCAATCCATGTGAGGGATTCAATCCAATCCCAAGTTGACAAATGTCACCTTGAGAGGGCTTGAGAGGAGATGGTGGTTGCCTTAGGAGGTAAGGTTGTGGTTGGGTTAGTGGATAACCAATGGATAAGCCTTTACCCAAGGGGTAAACTCTTGTGCATGGGTTATTAGGATAACTAGGGCCAAAGCCATGAGTGCTTGATGAGACCCTTGGGTTAGATGAGGGTTGAGTTAGAGAGAAAGTCTCTAGTCATATAGTAAGTTGGAGTTAACCATTAATGGTTGATAGGACTTTCGAGGACAAATTTGTAAGAGTCCTCCCAAATTTGGGGCACTCAACAAGTTAACTTGTTGAAGAAATGATACCTTTAATACATTTAGAAAACTTTCTTCCAAACTTGAGAAGTGACCTCCTCAAATTTAGGGAAAGGATATGATTAGGAGAGGCAAGTGGGAGATGTAGGAAAATGCAAGTGGGGGGGTCTTAGAGATTTAAATAAAATATTTATTTATTTAAATATGAGAGAGAGGATTTTAGGGATTTAAATAAATGTTAATTTATTTAAATGTGAGAGAGAGGTTTTTAGGGATTTAAATAAATGTTGATTTATTTAAATGTGGAGAGGAGTTAATTAAACAAATATGCTTTATTTATTTAATTAATTGTCAGAACATGGTTTAATGAGTTAAATTAAATAATTTATTTAATTAATAGAAGAATATAGTTAGGATGAATTAATTAAATATTAATTTAATTAATTATCGATCGATGGTTAACTAATCAAATAAATACTAAGTATTCATTTAATTAGGTGTATAGAACTAGGTGTCTTGTTGGCATTTGGTATTATAACAGACAATGGGAGATTGTTGGCATTTCATTAAGGATATTGAGAAGGTTGTTGATGATTATGGATATAACTGATTAAGGATGTTTACTGTCTTGATATTATTATCTTGTCATTGATGTCAAGAAATTGATTTTCTAATTCAGTATGATGTTGTCATATCTTGAGAAGTATGATTTGAAGAGTATAAAGATGTCGGTAAAAGACACAGAAAGAATATGATGAATAAGGGGATGAATAAGGTATTCACTGGGCAACTATTACCGAGTCAGACAATGATGAGATCATGATGTTTAGATTGTTTTAACATCATACATATGTTGTAAATTGTAAGGTTAATACTATACTATGTTACCAAGCAAAGAACCTAGTCGGTAAACCCTAAGGTTATCGCTATCGGTTAATGAAGGCAAAATGTCTACCGAGTGAAGTTTAGTATTTATCGAGTTGTTACCAAGTTGTAACTGAGCTATAACAAAATACATTAAATGGTTACATGCGTTATTTAATGAAGGAAGCTAATGAGCTGGAACTGATTAAATGATTGGTATGTCGTGCATGAAGTTTGTTAATGAATCTATGGCAAAGGAAAATCGGCATGAAGATCTATAGCTCAGATTGAACCACAATACCCTAGCACAAGTTCCAAGAAATGTATGCAAGTTCCAAGGCAGGGTAAAACATTTTCAAATTGAAGGATACATTGAACCTGGTCAAAGTTTGAAGATCTGATGGCTATGATTGATCATGGGAAATGTGATCAAGGAGATTAAGCGGTTGGCGAATTGTTTATAAATAGGGAACTATTGATAAATAATGTATGCACAGGGATGCTACATAGTGATTACTGAGCACAGAAGCTTGAAGACCTATTTGAATAACAGAGTATAGAAGCCCAGCAGATGGACAAGATTAGTTCTATGTCTAGATTGTATTGAATAAATAAGAATTTGCTTTAGCATTTTAGATGTGAAGTTGCAGATAGATTTTTATTACTATTATTTTGTGAAAGTGATAGAAAATCTCTTAACCGAGTGGACTTAACAGTCTTATTTTTAAAACCCTTTAGCAAGGTGACATTCTAATTGAGTGTTTGAAATCTTTTAACAAGGTCACTTCTAACAAGGTGAAGATCCTAATAGATCTGAGGGAAATCCCTTAACCGGGTCACATCTAGCAATGTGTTTGTAATCTTTAACAGGATTTTCTTTTAACCGAGTGTACTCTAGAAGAGTATATTTCTTAGTGGGTCCGAAATCTCACAGTGGTTTTTCCCTATTTGGGTTTCCACGTTAAATCTGGTGTTATGAGGTTTATGATGTTTATATGCTTTTGAGTTTGCATGTTTAGCAGTTTTGGTTATCTTACTGAAGTATATGTTACTGAGGTTGACTCTGATGTTTTTATGGAAGATTAAGTTTGTATGATTCACCCCCCCCCCCCTCTCATCTTGTTGGCTATTGGATCTATACTTACATTAAGTATCAGAACTATCATGTCTACATTTGCCCCTTTTTGAGATGATGCAGTTTATCGCATCATTTTAAAGAAAAACAAGTTAAGATGGTACACGCCCTAGCATGCAATAGGTTGTTTTGGTATTATGGATGTGTTGCATTGGTTTTGTCATTGATGTCAACACTTATCAGAACTTATCCTTTAGGAGATCTTTGGTTATGTTCACCGGCAAGTTCAGTGACTTATGCACAGTCACCAGTATTTGGTTCACCGGTAGGTTATATTTTTCACTGGCACTGAGGATGACTTGTTATCATCTAGAGATAACTTGGTTATGTCGAAGACATGGTTTGGACACTTAGTTTTGGCATTTTGGTTATTGGTCTAATCGGCTTGACATATTTGTTGTTACCAGTAAACTGGTCCACGTTATGGACCAGCATGCATTATCTATTCCAGATCAGCACGAAACGTTATGGAGATTATTTAATCATTTGGTTATTGTTGTAATTGTATTGAGCCAACATGATGCATCGCATCTTGAATTATTTGTAATTGATTTAATTGTAATATTCTTAGTGAGCCGACCTACACATTTGGTCCTAGGTTTTGGTATATATGTAAGATCTCATTTGTGAGATTAAGATATGGTATGTAACATGGTATGGTAAGGTTGTGATATTCGGTATATGCGAATATAAGAAGAGCTACTCACGCAGACATCATTTGAAGATTCAAGAAAGGTTTGAAGGAGATTATGGGAGCTTAACCAGTACTGAATCCAGCATTGAAGATTCCACTTTGAGCAGTACATTATCATTGGATTTAATCATCCAATTGTAGTCAATGTGACTCCCATCTTGTGATTGAGCAGTGAGCTCTAGGCGGTTGGCCTTTCTGCGTGTGCAAACTCCATTTGTACACACATACTATCTGCAGTAGTATCATTTGATTGTGGGTAAGGTTTCCCACCATGGTTTTTCCCCTTACAGGGATTCCACGTACAAATCCATGTGTTATGTTTTGTGCATGTTGTTTGTTTTTCTGTTTCATACATTAAGTTTCACCAGTATTAATATTAATTGTTAATCTGTTAACCGGCATTAAGTTTGGTTTACTAGTATTAAGTATCAAGTTTGATTAAGTTATATTTGGGTTGAAATTAATTGACAACTGATTCACCCCCCCTCTCAGTTGCCTCTAGCTCCTAACAAGTTGGTGGTTAGGTATGCCCCCTCGAGAGATGGGACAAAATTTCAAAAATTTGGGCAATCTCTCAAAAAAATTAAGAAAATTAGGCATTGTAGAATGGCAAGGGGTAGAGAATAATGGGAAGCCGATAAGTACCCTTAGGTCATGTGGGAGATACGATGCAAATGTAGTATTGTGGTGCATTTGATGGATGTTGTTCAATTGATTAATATTGTTTTGGACAATATGCTGCAATTGGTTGAATTGCCCCGGTTTTAGTCAAAGCATGATAGTTGATATTATTTTTCACTCGAACAAGATAAAGTCTAAGTAATTGAGTCAAATTGACATGTTGTGACTTAGACAATTGATGTAATTGCCCGATGAAGTCAAGGTATTTGAGTCAAATTACCCATTGAGACTTAGACAATTGATTTAATTGTGTGTGTTGATTGTGCTGGATTGGTTGACCAATTGACAGGTGGAATAAAATGGCTAACTAGAAGGTACGGAGGACCTGATACCCATTCATATGGAAGAGGATCAAAATAGAGTATCCATTGTCGTGACTATGTATGAATGATATGCCGCGATATGAATTTATGGATGGATCAATTGCAACGGCGGGATATGTTCAGATAGAAAAATGGATGGGTCTTGTGCCTTTTATAGTTCTTTCTTTCATCATTAGGCTTATTTGGTACTAATCTTGACCGAGGTATCAGAAACCAAGGTTGAGTGTTCCACCTATAAACAAACATTGCAGAAAAGGATAAATTCCCCTCCATTCTGGTTCATATACACATGGTCGAGGTACGCACTGTAGTCAATAAGCCATAGTGATCATTTTTGCATAGGATCTCGTAGCTTAGTGAACTTCCCACGTAGACACCATTAGTACATGCCCCAAAACTTCATTGATTAAATCCATAGATAGAAAATAAAGAAAAAGATATCAAGAACCATCTTGGCCACTCTAATCACTTATAGATATCCCGGAGTGACATAGGAACCTGATATATAAAACAATAACCTAACCAAGTGCCTATCAGCCAAACAACATCTTCTTGTTAAAGATATATGTCACCATATCTTGTTTTGAAGGAAGGATGCATCCTTGTTAAGACAGTCTTGGGTATGTGTTGGACAGCTGTTTGTTTGCTTGTTTGTTGACCTGATAGGGGGTCATTGTGAAGTAGCTCAAATGTTGTTTTTGTGTTTGGGTTGATGTTTATGTACAAGGAACAATGTTTTTGATTCATTTTGATGTTTTTCCAATGTTTTTGATCTTTTGAGATTTTTTGAATGTTTTTGGTATTTTCTGATATTTGATAAGCCTGATGCTTTGCAAAGTTTATGTATGAAACTTTATGAGATGCATGTTGTTGATTGTATCTGCCAGTGGTTCTCCTTCTAAATTTTCTAACTGATATGCCCCCAATGCGAAGATTGCAGTGATGACATATTGACCCAGCCAATTGGATTCAAATTTGCCTTGGTGTTCTTGAATTGGTTGATTGTGAGGATTCTCTCTAAGAACAAGATATCGTAACTCAAATGGGAAAGGTTTGACCCTATGATTATAGTTTATCCTCATGTGTTGTTAATGGGGTTTTAGGTGATTGTAGGCAACTTGTCTCTTTTCATCAAGATGTTCCAAGTCCTGAAGACGTGAGACCCAGTACTCTTCATCAGTAATCAAATTGCACAAGGAAACTCATAGAGATGGTAATTCAACCTCAATAGGAAAGATAGCCTCTGCTCCATATACAAGTGAGTATGGGGTTGCACCTGTAGGAATACTGGTTCGATATGCCAATAGTGCAGGATTCAAACGAATATGCCAATCATGATCGGCATCATTGATTTTATTCTTGAGGATCCTCAATATGTTTTTGTTTGAGGCTTCTGCTTGACCATTACCTTGTGCGTAATATGGGGTGGAGAAACGGTGTTGGATATGAAACTTCTCACAAAGTTCACGAACATCTTGATTTTTGAAAGGAAACCCATTATCTATGATGATGGACATGGGTACACCATACAGACAGATGATGCAATAGAGGATGAATGAGGTGATCTTCTTGTTGGTGACTTGGGTAAGTGGAACGGCTTCGATCCACTTTGTGAAGTATTATGTGGCAGTAATAATGAATTTGTGACTGTTGGATGAAGATGGATGGATTTTACTCACAAGGTCAAGTCCCCACTGACAAAAAGGCCATGGTGTTGTGATAGGTTGCAATTCTTGCACTGGGGCATGTATCAAATCTTCGTGAACTTGGCACTTCTTGAACTTTTTGATAAATTAGTAGGAGTCTTTTTCCATAGAGGGCCAATAGTATCCTGCCCGCATGATCTTTTTAGCCAATGAAGGGCCTCTTGAATGAGCTCCGCAGATACCTTCATGTACTTCTTCTAAAGTAGTGGTCACCTCGCCTTGCTTTAGACATCAGAGGAGAGTACAATCAAGACATCGTAGGTATAGGGTTTCAGCAATGATGGTGTATCAAGTGGATTGGCATATGAAGTTTTTTCATTGGTTGTTTGATTGGTTAGGTGGAAGGATTTTATTGCGTAGGTAAGTGTAAAATTCTCCATACTATGGGGAATTGGGACCAATGAGCTGACATACCAACTTGAATTCTAGGATATCATAAGTGCGGATCCAAAGATGTTCAACTAAGAACTCGTAGCATGTTGAATTATGTGGTAGGTCGAGGAGAGAGGCTATTGTAGCCATTGCTTCTGCATCTCAGTTCTGATCTCGAGGAATCTGCTTAAAAGTGATAGCTGTGAATAGTTCTTTGAATCTATCAACCATTTTCTTTTAAGGCATGATCTTATCATCCTTAGTTCAGTATTCATCATTGACTTGTTGGATTACCAGATGTGAATCGCCACAAACTTGTAGCTCTTTTAAGTTCCACTGCACGACCATGCGTAGTCCTATGATCAAGGCTTCATGTTCTACTATGTTGTTCATGGACGGGAATGTAAGCCGATATGAGTTTCGAATGCTATCACCTTGGGGTGTGATGAAGAGAATGCTAGCTCTTGAACCATGTCTAGTGTATGAGCCATCAAAATAAAACTACCATTGTCGTGCTGGCAGGACTGTGAAGATTTCCTCATCTGGAAAATTTGAGATGAGTGGATGGTCTCCTATGAGTGGTGCTTCGGCCAACTAATTTGCAATGACTTGCCCATTCATTGCTTTTCGGTCCACATACTCTATGTCAAATTCACTGAGGAGCGTAACCCACTTTGCCAAACATCCTATTATTGTTGCTTTACTAAGTATATCCTGTAGTGCTTAAATTTGGTGGCTGCCAAAATTACTGCTAAACAAGCTCATTCAATAGGGGTATAATTGAGTTCATATCCTATCAGTGTTCTAGAAATGTAGTATATTGCACATTCTTTGCCTTCTGCATTATCTGGTGCAAGTAGGACGCCTAAGGTCGTAGTTGTAGTTGATATGTATAACAATAAGGGCCTGTCTGGAGATGGTGGCATCAGTAATGGTGGCACCATTAGGTAATCTTTTAGCTATTGGAATGCTTGCTGGCAAATCTCTTCCCATTTGAAATGAACATTCTTATGAAGCAAATGTGTGAAGGGGTGACATTTATCGACCAGTTGTGCAATGAACCACTAGATTGATTGTAATCTTCCTTGTAATGTTCTTAATTAACTGATGTTCCTAGGAGGTGGCATTTCCATAATTGCTTTGACCTTTGCAGGATCAACCTCAATTCCTTTGTTTGAGACAATGTATCCTAGGAGCTTCCCGGAGGTTACCCCAAAGACACGCTTCTTTGGATTTTAGTGTACATTAAATTGCTCCATTCTGTGTGAATATTTTGTCCAGTACAATGAGGTGACCATCTCTGGTTGATGATTTAGCTAGTAAATTGTCCACATAGTCTTCCATCAGTGTATGCATCATATTGTGGAAGGTAGTAGTCATTTCCCTTTGATATGTGGCGCCAACATTCTTGAGACAGAATGGCATTACATTCCAACAGTATATACCCCATGGGCATGTAAAAGCTATTTTATGTTGATCCTCTGGAGTAATCTTTATCTGGTTGTATCCTGAAAAGCCATCCATGAGTGATAGCATTGCATGTCCTGCATTGAGGTCCACGATCATATAAATGTTTGGAAGAGGGAAGTCATCCTTAGGACATGCTTTGTTTAGATCTCTAAAATCTGTATAGATACGGATGCCCCTAGTTGGTTTTGCCACTGGTAGCAGGTTGGAGATCCATTCTACATAGTCAACAGGTCTTATGAAACCCACATCTAATAGCTTTTCGAGTTCATCTTTTACTAATAGTGCGATATGAGGATGCATCTTTCTAGGATTTTGTTTAATTGGTTTGGCTCCTTCTTTTATTGTTAAGTGATGCATTACTAGTTCTGCATCAAGTCCTGGAATGTCTATATAAGACCACACAAAATTGATTTGTCTATTGCGAAAGAACTCTATAAAATCAAGATCTTTTGTTGGAGTCAGTGATCCTACTAGATGTACAATATGTGTGGATTTTCCGGTGCCCCCAAATTGACTTCCTTTGTTTCTTCTATGAGAATAGAGGATCTCTCCTAATTAGTGCTAAAGGGGAGAATGTCAAATCTTCCATCCTTAGGCACCTCAGAGAATTTTTCGCCATTGGATATGTCCTTTGTTTTTACTCTTTTTGTTTCCATAAGTGCCACAGTGTGGTTTTCACTTGAGGATCCTATTTTGATTGTAATAATTTTGCGATTGAAAGGTTTGGCATTCTATCCAAACTAAGTCGTGCTATTAAGCTCAATAGCATACCCAACTTTGTGATCCCGGCTTGGTATGTCATCCCATAATTCAATAGTCTATGATCATCTCATCATTTTGGAAGGTATCAAGGTATGGAGGATCTTGTTGATTCCACTCAATGCGTTCGGGCTGAATAATTGGCATTGCTTCATTGATTAGGTTAAGTTCATAGGATGTGTCAATTATGGTAAGTATGGAGGAACCAAGGTCATCATCAGTATTATCCTCTCCATAATCAGGGTCGGGAGGTGATCTATCTGTTGTTGAAGTATCCTCATCAACTAGGTCCCAAAAGGTTTTAATGAATGCATCTCCTTCATCTTTCTTAACCTCAAAAGTGTTCTCATCAGATGATTGTGAAAATGAAGAATCCCACTTGTATTCATGTGAATCCGTCTCAGAATCACTTCGTACAACTATGTCACTATATGCTATAGGGATGTCTATTGATGTGAAATGTTTGTCGATAGTTGTTGCAGGGGTATTATCTGATGGGTTTTTTTATGTTTCTTAGGTTTCTGAAGTAGACAAGTGTTTTATCCTAGGAGTGATAGTTTGGCAGGCAACATAACTCCTTTGCTTACTTGCTGTAAATTGAGAAGTGTTTTCATAACTTGAAAATTTAGACCTGGTAGGTTGATTTGCAATAGACATTGTCCTTCTTCTAGAAGGAATGATCTTAGAAGTGGTCCTCATATGTTTGCTTGGAATCCCTCTTGTTGCAATGGCTCTTTTACACCTTTCTTGTGGAATCCCAATGCACTATATCCATCATAGCCCATCTTTTGCATTAGGGTAAAATATTTACCATACCTCTCTGTCGGGATCCTAACTTGTTGTCTAGCTGTGTCGGAAGGGTCTTTGTAGATCCATTCTACCAAACCTTCATCAATAGTTTCCTATTCCTGTGATCTGCCTAGGATGAAGCCATCAAGTGTAGTAGTATGGGCAGAAACAAGTGGTTTGAGTGACTTTTGTGGTTTTCCATAAGTCTTAGGTGAGAGGGGTAGTTGGCCAACATAGAAAAGATGACTAATATTATACTCTCATGGGCTTTCATCTTGTACTTTTATTTTCAGCTTTTCTTGTTTGGGTGTAGGGATCAAGGGACTGGTGAGGTTTGTTGGGTGAATGTAAGATGATGAGGCAGTGGCTTCTCTATTGCTAGGGACTGTGATATCAAGTTGATGCCTTATATTGTTGCAAAAAGTGAATGGGTTGGCATCACCAAGGATAGTAATCTCTACTCTGTTATATGGAAACTTGATGCATTGATAGTAAGTAGAGGGTACTTCTTGCATGGCATGAATCCATGGTCTACCTAATAGATGATTGTATGAAAGAGGGAGGTCTAAGACTTGACAAACCATATTCTTCACCATGGGTCCTACCTTAACTAGAAGAGTGACACACCCTTTAGAGGAGTATTTTGCATCATCATAGGCCATGATGGTGATCTGCTTTCTGGTATCTACTGCATCTTTTGCATATCCCAATGTTGTGATTAATTGTAATGTGCAAATGTTAAGGCTAACTCCATTGTCAATCAAGACTCGCTTAATTCTATGTTTATGTATGAATCCCTCAATGTGGAGAGGGGTGTTATGTGGTTGTTGAAAGGATACGCCATCATTCTCTGCAAAAGTGAGACATGGTGATGATTTGAGACTACCAACCATGGCTTGAAATTGATCTGTATTGAGGTCGGGTGGAACTGGCACTTCTTGGAGAGCTTCATCTAAGATGGTTTTATATGAGGGTGATCTACGCAAAAGCTCTAGTATGAAGATATGTGCTGGTATCTTATCTAATTGGTCCACAAGGTTATAATGTTTGGGCATGTATGTTGCTCTTGATGGTGTACCTGGTAATACAAGCTTGCTACGGCGGGTAACAACATTGCATGCAAGATCTTTTCCTTTGATGGTAATGGTAGCAACTTGTTCATTGGCATCATAAATATTATTGACAATATATGTATATGTTGCACATGTATAGTCTGTCGAGTTATCTTGGTTCTTACCTTGATGGGATGGACCTCCTTTCTCATATGATGGGAGTAGATTCTTGAACATGGTGTGATCTATGGTAGAAGTTTTTGCATTGTGACCATCAACTTCTATATCACCTTGATCAACGAGGTCTTGAACAATTTCCTTTAGTTGATGGCAATTATTTTTCTTATGACCCTTTCCTTTGTGAAATTCACAATAATCATTATCCCTCCACCATAGAGGTTTAACCTGAGGCTCATAATCTAACGTTCTAGGCAACGTGATAAGATTGGAAGATAGAAGTTATCGTAATACCACTTCAAGAGGTTCTCCCAAGGGTGTATATGCTCGATTGAGTTTGTAGCTACAATACCTTTTTTTAGGTGCCTCTTGTTGTGTGTTGGAAGATTGATTGTTTTGATTGTTTGGGGGATGACCTTGATGATATTGTGGTTGTTACGACTATCTACTTTTCTCACAATTTTGACTATGGGTTGGGCGATTTTGATAGTTTGTGCGTCCACAACACCATCGTTAACAATGTTTTTGTTCTTAGCCCAAAAATTTGGTTTGTCACTATTGTAGGCTGGTCTTGGACCCTCTTTGTTAACATTGTATATTTTGACAAGTCCCTTTTTGATAAGGTCTTTCTCTATTTTAAGTCCTTGAGCTATGACATCTTTGAAATTGTCGGAACATTTTATGTCTAAGTAAAATTCCATGTCCACATTTAAGTTGAAATAAAAATTTTAACTGCTTGCTCTTCCGAAATGGGAAAGGAACATCTACTAGAAAGGTGTCTGCATCTTTGTAAGAATGTTGAGAATAACTCACCATTCTTTTGTTTTGTATTGCATAGATCAACCATGGAGACATCTCGTTCTATGTTATGTGCATGATGAGTGATAAATTTTTGTACGAGGTCCTCAAAGGTCCTAATCCCACCAGGAAAGCATGAGAATGATTGCATGGCTAAGCCTCCCAAACTTTGGGGAAAGAGGCGCATTAAACATTTTTCCTCATATGCAACCTCTAAAAAGGTAGAGAAAAATTATCACATATGATCTCCAGGGTCTCCCTTTCCTTTGTATTTATCAAACTTTGGGGTTTCGAAGGTGCGTGGGAAAGGAGGCATGTATATGTTTCTATCAAATGGATATGTAAAGATATCTTCGAGAGCATATTGCTTTTGTGTCCTTCTTGACTGCACTTGTTGGGCGAGGTCTTGCATCTGTTGTCTTAACAAATCCATTTCTATAAGATGCACGGGGATGTTGCCATGTTGATAGTTATCATCATAGTTATGTGTATTTCTTGCCCCCTTGTCACCTTGATTTTGTTCTTGTTTATGGCTATGTTGGTATTGTTCTAGTATATCCTTAAGTTGTGATACACCAAAGTTAGCGAGAAGTTTGGCTACCTCTTGAGCAAGTTTTAGAAAATGGGCATGAACACTTCCCTTGAGAACTTCTTCAAAAAGTCTGTTAAATCTGGGGTTGCTAAGTGTGTCTTCTATTTGTGCTTGTGTAGGGGTATCTAGGTCTCCTCTTCTGAAAAACATGTTAACGTTCTCTTCTTCTTCTTCCCATATTTGATTTTAATTTTGTCGATGACTCTGAGACCTAGTCCTAGCCATGTTTGAAGCACGCATTTGTGGGTGAAAAAGTGTGTGGTTGATCCTTTGATAGGTCCAAAATTTGTTTGGGTAAGATGTGATGAAGATGTTTTGAAATGTGTATGGATGAGGGATCTCCTATTACCAAAGGTTGTATATCAACAAAGTTTCTTTTTGAGATTGTTTTCTTAGTTTCAAATAATTGTTATATGAGGTGTAACGAGGTTTTTTGTTTTACAAAGCACAAGCCTTCTAGCTATGAGAGGATGCACTCAAAAGCTAGTTTTAAACTATCTAGATGTTTAGTAATGCCTCTTAGGATGATTGATCCTAGATGTAGAGACACACTAGAAAGTATGTTTTGTTGGTATGATAAGCAATATCCGAAAGAACTATGGACAAGGCCTCTTTGTGTGGAGAGTTGAATGGATTTTTGATGTTTGGATTGTGAACTTTGAAATGGATGTGAACCTTGGAATTTCTTCTAAGGGAGTATGAATTTGGAGAAGATGTATGTGGAAATAAGATAATAAAGTAGATGTGAGGTGGAAATGAATATATATATATATATATATATATATATATATATATATTGAAATGATTTGAATTTGAAGATAACATGAGAAGATGAAATATGGAAGTTTTTAGAAAATGACCTATGAAAGATGTGTGAGTATGATTTGAAAATGTAGTATGGTTTGAAAAATGGACAAAGATGAAAGATATGTGAATGAGAAATATTTTTTGGAAATGATGTGTGAATAAGAAATATGATTTGAAAATTAAGAATGAAGATGTGGAAATGATTTATGAGAAAATGGAGAAAATAAAATAAAAATGGGGAATTATTTAATTTGGAGGAATTTAATGAGTGATCTGGAAATGAATTAAGAAATGTTTGGATGAAGAGGAAATTTGTAGAATGTGAGTTGAAAATGAAGTATGTTTTCGAATTGATTTATGGAGAATGTTTGGAAAATGAAATATGGAAGATGTGTTCATTTAGAAATGTGAATTTGAAATGACTAGTGAGTTTTGGGATGAACTTAATTGGGAGGAATTTGATGATTTGGAAAATGATTTATGGAAATGATGAGATGTGGATGATATTGATGAATACTAAGAGGGGGGGGGGGGTGAATTAGTATTCCCAAACACTTAACCATACTCTTAAGCAATTTTACTACAGATCGGTGTAGTAGTTTAAACAACAAACCGGTTAAAACACATATAAGCCAAATAGAAAATAAAGTATTCACCCACAAAAGAACAATCGCCATAACACAAGATATTTTGACGTGGAAACCTAAATGGGAAAAACCACGGTGATTAAAACTCACAAGTCAACTATCTACAAAATAGTAATCAAACCAGTTAAGGCCTTACAATGTTCTTCACCAGAACAGATCCTATTAGGAACCCAGATCTCTATTAGGAGATAAGTCATGTTAAAGACTACCGTGTTAAAGGATTTCATATCCACAACTGTGAACCACCTTGTTAGAGGATTTACAATAGGCTTGACTGGGCCTGCCTGGTTAAGGGTTTCAGACTTGTTGAAGAGATTAGTAATCAACAAGTGAATGATCAAGAAAGTAGCACATAATGCTTGATTAGATCCTTGACTTCTCTCTGTTAATGCATTGTAGCATTACTTCAGTTTTATATCCTTTGCATGTTCAATTTCTATCGCACAATACTTCTATAAAAACTTCACACTTCAACACACATACACATACACATTAAAACCCTAGACATGATGTCCTTAAATAGGAACTTGATTTCATGTCGGTCCAATGAGATTGGATTACAATTTCCTAGGTTCAATGCATCTAGACACATTTGGTAACACGACACAGAAACACTGTGAAAGTGTTGGTGGATAATAACTCATCACACTTTACAAGTTTACTAGTTGAATCACCACATCAGTGTCGGTGGATGATAACTCATCACACTTTACAATTTTACTAGTTTAACACAGTATATCGATTACCGGTTAACAAACAAAGATTGGTAAACTAGAACATAGTGTTCCGATCAAAAATATTAACTGTCGCTAGGGGTCCTCGTTCTACTTGAGGTCTTCATACTTCTTGATGTCTTCATATCGCTTCAGGTCTTTGATCATGCTTTGACCGGTAAGCATCTTTTGCAAAACATCAATAGTCTTCTACAAACAAACACTATACATACAATGTCATATAATACCGATGTGAACAATACAACACATATTACCGGTGGAGAATAAATCATACATAAAATAAGTGTGTGTCCATCAATGGCAATCACAACTTAAACATCATCAAAATACCAACAATCTACTCCTTTGGCATTGATGGCAACACTTAGGAAAATTTTGACATCTAAGTGCTTACAAAACAAAAACAGATATCATAATCAAAATTACTCCCCCTAAGCATATACACTACTCCCTTTGAAAAAATTATAAGCATGTGAAAATTCAATGCTACTCTCCATAAAATTTTCATGACAGAATACTACTCCCCCTTTAACAACAATGAAAAAGTAAAACATGCCTTAGAAATTGACCAAAAACATATTAAATAATCATGAAAACAAAGTATATGTATATGACAATAAGGAATAAATCTTCTCAAAAATAAATTTAAAGTCTTTCAAAAATTATTTCATGTCGATAGACCAGGTATCTAGGAGTGAGGCCACAATTTCACTCTGTGTCTTCATCTAAAAGGCTAGCTCCTCCATGGCTTCCATAGTACTCATCCCCTGAGTAACAATGATAGCTTCCATGTTCAGAAAGCACTTCTGAAGAATCTGCAACTTCAATAGCAACAACATCTGTAACTCCTGCAGATCATGATTCCGCTTGTAGATCTCAGAGTCAATTCTGGCTATCTGTTGACTGAAAGTCTTTATTGTCTACCCATACACAATGAAGGAATCATAAGGAACTTTCAAAGGATTATGAAGAATATTAGAAGGAAAGTCCTTGATGATCTAAAAGATTATTTTGATGACCTTAGCGATATTGAAAAGGAAGAGGTAGAGCTAGAGGTCATTAAATATTTGTGTTATAATGATCGGTCACCAACCGATATTAAGTCTATTGTTCTAATTCTTTATATGATTATTTGGATAATAAATGGTGCATTGTCATTGAAAAGGAGCAAGAAATTAGCGAGAAAATGTTTGCTCAATATTTTCCAAATGCCTCTAATTCTGAATTATTTGAGCTTCTTAATCGGTACAAAGGCATCTTCTTCATGCGAAAGAGAAGACTTTAGTTACTTGGAGGTAAAATCTCTAAGGTGGAAAAAGAAACCCATCTACAGGCTAAAGCAACTATCAAGATGCATAAGGTATCCGAAGAAAATCGGCAGGCTGAACAAGAGCCTGACCTATCTACATCTAAACTAGATGAAACCTTCAATAGTCATGGTGAAAGAATAGTAGAACAAAATAACCCTATTGATACAGATGCATTAGATGTTGAAGGTTCTAAACCAGAGGAAGTTGATAAGGAGAAAGATGATAAGGATACAATTGAAAAAGAGAGAGCGGAGAAGGAGAAAATAGAGAAAGAGAAAGCTGACAAAGAGAAAGCGGAAAAAGAGAAAGCTGACAAAGAGAAAATGGAGAAAGAGAAAGCGGAAAAGGAAAAACTTGAGAAAGAAAAAATGGAGAAGGAGAAGGCGAAAGTAGAGCAGGAGAAGAGGAGACTAGAGGAGCTCAAATAAAAACAAGGAGGATAGACTCCCAAGGCAACCGGAGAGAAAGATCAGACTAAACAGGTTGATCCCACTGGTCACAGTGACCAGACTCTTGCCTATTTCACCAGGTTAGAAGATGAAAATGAGCTACTCTGAAGCATTCAACTAGATCAAGAATGATTGGAGGAGTTGAGGAAGAAGAAAGAAAAGGTTGTTATTCAATTTGTTGTTGATACTCTCTCAAGCTTAGTCCCCGATTCCACTCTTCCCAATACCGATCCTTCAATGGCCCAGCTAAAACTACTCTGCACTATAGTAGGTGATCAAGTGCAATCTTTAGAAGATATTGCCCTGGTTTCTACAGAAAAGAAGCATGAAAAATCTCTGATACCATTCAATGAATACTAAGGGGGGGGGTGAATTAGTATGCCCAAACACTAAACCAAACTCTTAAGCAATTTTACTGCAGACCGGTATAGTAGTTTAAACAACAAACCGGTTAAAAAACAGATAAGCCAAATAGAAAATAAAGCATTCACCCACAGAAGCACAATCGCCATAACAGAAGATATTTTGACGTGGAAACCCAAATGGGAAAAACCGCGGTGATTAAAACAAGTCAACTATCTACATAATAGTAACCAAACCGGTTAAGGTCTTACAACGTTCTTTACCAGAACAGATCCTGTTAGGAATCCAGACCTCTGTTAGGAGATAAGTCCTGTTAAAGACTACCCTGTTAAAGTATTTCAAATCCACAACTGTGAACCACCTTGTTAGAGGATTTACAATAGGATTGACTGGGCCTACCCGATTAAGGGTTTCAAACTTGTCGAAGAGATTAGTAATCAACAAGTAAATGATCTAGAAAGTAGCACAGAATGCTTGATTAGATCCTTGACTGCTCTTTGTTAATGCATTGCAGCATTACTTCAGTCTTCTATCTTTTGCATGTTCAATTTCTATTGCACGATGCTTCTATAACAACTTCACACTTCAACACACATACACATACACATTAAAACCCTAGACATGATGCCCTTAAATAGGAAGCTGATTTCGTGTCGGTCCAATGAGATTGGATTACAATTTCCTAGGTTCAAAGCATCTAGACACATTTGGTAACACGACACAGAAACACCGTCAAAGTGTTGGTGGATGATAACTCATCACACTTTACAAGTTTACCAGTTGAATCACTGCATCGGTATCGGTGGATGATAACTCATCACACTTTATAATTTTACCAGTTTAACACAGTATACTGATTACTGGTTAACAAACAAAGACTGGTAAACTGGAACATGGTGTTCTGATAAAAAAGATTAACTATCGCTAGGGGTCCTCGTTCCGCTTGAGGTCTTCATACAGCTTGATGTCTTTATACCGCTTGAGGTCTTCATTCATGCTTTGATCAATAAGCATCTTCTGCAAAACATCGATAGTCTTCTACAAACAAAGACTATACATACAATGGCATATAATATCGGTGTGAACAATACAACACATATTACCGGTGGAGAATAAATCATACATAAAATAAATGCGTGTCCATCAATGACAATCACAACTTAAACATCATCAAAATACCAATAGATATGTGTAAAAATAATGATAAAGATATATAAGATGAAATATGGAAGGTTTGGTGAATTGAGACAATGATTTGAAAAGATGAAGTATGGAAGATGTGTGAATTTAGAAATGTGAATTTGAAATGATTTATGGAAAGGATGAGATGAAAAAGATATGGAAGATATGATTTTGGAGGATGAAATATGGAAGATGTAAACTTTGAATCTTTAATAGGTGATTGCAGGTTGGGGAATGTATGATGGATGAATGTGTTGATCGTGATTGTGTCTATATGATAAATCTCTTCTTTGAAAGAAAGCTTGTGATGCGAGTGGTTCTAATTCAAATTCATCGGTAAAACCATGACTAAAATCATGATATCGATGGATGAAGGTGCGGTGTTTTAACAACTTACAATTTTTGTACAAGAAACTTCTCCTCTTTTGGATTTTCTTTTCACTTTGCTTCTTTTTGGTTTTTTGATAAATTGACTTCTTGGCATATTTGAGAGATTTCCAAACATGAAGCATTGATGGCTCTTTCAAGAATGTTTTCTTTTGTTTACTTTAGATCGTTGTGGGGGTGTAACTTGTTCCAAATGTTTGATTCCTTTGACAACAAGAACACAAGCACATATTTGTGCCTTTTTTTAAAATGGCACAAAAGATGTGGGTCTAAATCAACCCATTCATGAACTTTTTGACCCTGATAATGCATGTATGTTCATAGGCCTAAAGTCGGCCCAAATTTCGACTGGTATAAAACAAGACGAAGACGGCTCCAACAATTTTTATCCCTAAGGTAATAGCCAGTTGCGATATTTTCAGCCCATGGCTTGATATTTCTTCAACTATGGTACTACATAACTTATATATCATGTCATGGTAGGTAAGGATGTGAAGTACTAAGTCTTGTGTGAGCATAATAGATAGGTGGTCCCTATGATTGGGGAGTCACCACTTTCATCAAGCTACAAGTAGCTTTTCAAAAAGCCTTGTTTATACTCAAGGAAATATGTATGGTGAGTATCTTGGGAGCAAAACCTTCTATGCTCTTGCATTGAACTTTTCACAAATATCCTCAATCAATAGAACGGGTGGGATTCTAAAATAAGAGGTGTCTACTAATGTTCGATGTCTTTAGATGTAAGTTCATTCGGCAGTGACTCACTTATGAGCCTAGTAACTCACGGTGGGGCCCATATGTCCTTTCAGCAAGCTACACTGTAGGAACAGATACACCTAAGGCTACAACTTTAGCTCTCACTTGATTTTTATAACGGCTCGAAGGATTTACTGGTCAAGGTCATCCCAAGGGTGATGTGTCCCTTGGAAGGCCTCTCTTAAAAATAGAAAATTTTGAGTGTTACTAATACTTTTCTCTTGCACCTAAGACCATGAGAGCCAAGGGAGAGGATAGTGTGTGTTAGAATTGGGACCACTCTACAAATTTGCACAGGCGTGCCAAACACAAAAGACACTTGCTCTTTTTAACTCATCATCGCAATGTGATCTATTTGCTACTTGGAGATGTTGCTCCAACAACCATGGTGTTCTTTTTAGCAAAGATAGCAAAATGAAGTGTTCATTTTATCCACGATAGCAATGTGATTGTTCGTTTTAAACCAAGATAGCAATGTGATTGTTCATTTTAACCCATATTGTAAAATGTGAATGACTATCCTAGGATTGATCAATTTTCCCAATTAGAATGTGTTAAGAAAAAAATCAACAAACTAATTTAAATCTAAATTAACAAACTAATTTAAATCTAATCTAAAAATCAAATTAAAAACTAATTTAAAATTTAAATTAAAGACTAATTAAAAAAACTCCTAATTTAAATACTTCCTTTAAAAACTAAACTTTTTAAAATAAAATAAAAAGACTAATTTTTTATTTTTTTAAAAGAAACATTTAAAAACTAACTTAAAAAGATAAATCTAAAAAAAGAAACATTTTCTTCAAACGCTAATTCTTGAAAAGAAACCTTTTAAACAACTACTAAAAAAAAAGCTAATATTTGAAAAAAAGAAAACTGTTATGAAGGAAAAGGCCTTACCCATGTAGCCCCCACATGGGCTTTAAAACAAGTTTTTGTTTTTGTAAGAACAAACTAAGTAGTGGGAGCTTGGTAGTAAGTTTTTGTTTTTGTAAGAACAAACTAAGTTTTTGTTTTTGTTTTTGTAAGAACAAACATTGTCCCTAGTGAACATGCAGACAAAACGTGAATATGAACCTCACCTTGCACTCTGTATTTTCACGCAGAGGATGCAGAGATAATGCAAATAAAAGACATCTTAAAGACATTTTAACTGGCTCAAACATTTTTTTTCTAAAATTTTTAATAGAAAATAACAAAAACCCCACAAAATTACCATGGATCAATCAGAAAAATGAAAAAATCAATGAAAAATAGTTTTGAAAATTCAGAGCAAGACAAACTATAGAATAAACATTTCATTTTTGTATTGGCACGATTCCAAAAAAAGATTAATTGGGTGAAGTGAAAACATTAGTCTCTGCCTATATATAGATAGGGACTAATAAACTATACTATTTTTCCTTTACAATTTGTTGGCCATGATTTATTTTTCTACACTCAAAGAATGTTAAAAAATCACACAACTTTAGTCGATATTTTTTTTATATTCACTATCGTGGAATCTGGAGGTGTCCTCATTGAAGCGAGACTAATCCCCCAGTGTGTACGACCCGCTCACAAGGTAGCAACACACACAGAGTTAACACAGTCGGGGACTCGAACTCAAGACCATGGGGAGCATACCCACGCCTTAAGTTGCGATCCACGACCAGGCGAGCTAGGGCCGAAGCCCTTTTAGTCGATATTTAACTTTAAGCATGAGAATTTCTTACACACGATATTTTTTTCTAACGCCGTGTTTGACAGGCAATGTTGACCAAGCATTATCTTAGTCTTATGGTGGAAAATATAGAGGAAATTTCGGAGCTCTCAATTTTCTCCTTATTTAAGTTAAAAAATAGACTTTAGGGTGACCATTCAAATTGACATATACATATGAATGACATAAACTTTATAAATTTTGTTAAACCTCCTCCTTCGATGCAACAAAATCTAAGGATTTTCTTCAAATCTTCCATCTCGGTGGATGGATTATTCCACATTTTTGCATTTTTAATAGGCTATAATTTTTTATGCCTCACTGCACAAACCCATTCCATCTACAAAGAAGAGAAGCCTTGGAATAATGAAGAGGATTGAACTGCTATAGTTGGGAAGGAATGAGCTGCCAAACACACACTACCCATGTCATCATCTTGGATTTCAGTCGCTTTTCAATTAATTAGGACTTAGGTGAGGAAAAACAAAGGTACAACACTTTAATTACACCAACAATAATTAAAAGATTCAATTAATTAAATAATTAGTTAATGTCCTAATTACTCCAATGTAGTAAGCATGTGCTTACTTTTACAGAAATAGGCTCACACAAATACAACCAAGTGGGTGGCCCACATATTCTAATATGGTGCTTGACCAAACATTTTCTTTGCCACCAAAAAAATTGTGGAGGAAATGGTGGTTATGAAATTTCATAGAAACCACTTTCTTTTGGTTGTACCATTATTAAAGCAAAACTTTTAGATGCCCATTAAAATTGACATAGACATTTAAAAATGAAATGTAAAGGAAGCAACTTGGAAAATTGTAAGATGCTTATTTTAACATTTTCTTCAAATATTTCATTTACCTAATTTCTTTTAAGGGTTGACCTATGTGAACGTGTTCCATTGTGACACAACAAAAATCCTCCAAAGATATTTTTAAATGTACTAAAGAAAATAAATATTTGAAGTATAAAGTAGGACTATACATTTACCTAATCATTCCCATGGATGCAAGATATTTTTCATGCACAAACTTGCAATGTGCAAACAAAAGATTTTGATTTCAAGACAAGTTACATATTGTCATGATCCCTTCTCGATCTCCAAATATTCATATTTTGATGTTATATGAAATTACATTTACTCTTTCACTATAAAAATAATTACACTTATTTTCTATATTTTATTTAAATACTTTGAATATTTATTCTATTCAAAATATTCTTACATTTAAAGATTAAGAAAAATCACACTTAAAATTACTCCCAACTGTTGAATAGTCATATTTAACATTAATCCTTTTTTCTTTATCTTTTATTAAATTTCATAAACATTAAAATTTGATATGTTAAAAATGATAAAAATATTTTTCTACAAAGATCACACATCTTACAAAGACATTTGTGGTAGAAAAATAAAAAATATTTTATTTTGGGAATGATGGCTAATATATGGGGCCCACATATTTCAATGGCATGCTTGACCACACTTTTTGTTGTTAGTCAATACAAAATATTTGTGGAGGAGATTACACTTAAGAAATTTCATAGCAACCACACTCTTTTTGTTATATAGACTTTTAGATACTCGTTGAAATTGACATTGGCATTCAAAAATAAATATAAAGGAAACAACTTGGAAAATTACAAGGTGCTGGTTTTAAATACTCTTAGATTTTTCATTTACATAAAAATTTTTAAAGGTTGATCTATGAGAATGTGTCACATTGTGACATAATGTCCATCATCCAAATATATTCTTAAATGTACTATGAGTCTCTAGATATTATAAAAGCAATAAAGAGAAATTAAGAGAAATATGAAGTAGGACTATACATATATTTTATCATTTCCATGAGTGCAAGATATTTCTACAAGCTCAAACTTATAATATATAAACAAAATATTTTGATTTCAAGAAAAAAAAAAATATTATCATGATCCCTTCTTAATCTTGAAATATTCAAATCTCAATATTATACAAAATTATATTTATTATTTGATTACAATGTTAAATACATTTTTTTAATATATTTATTTCTATATTGTTAATATGCATTTTATTTTTAAAAAATACTTACCATTAAATATATAATGACATAATTAAATTAAATTAATTTTATGCAGAGTGTATAACACCTAATCATTACAACAAAATCACATTTAAAACTACTTTCAATTGTTAAAAATAGACAAAAAGTAATAAATTAATCTTTTAAAGCTTTTATGAAATTTCAAAAGAATTCATTTTCTATTTATTAAACACCACAAAAATCTATTTCTAACCCTCATACTCTATAAAGACAATTGTGGTGAAAAATTCAAATATATTTTATGTTAGGAAGGGTAGTTAATGTGTAGGGCCCAAATATTTTAATGTCCTGCTTGACCAAAATTTTCTTG
Organism: Cryptomeria japonica; assembly: GCF_030272615.1. Lineage (NCBI taxonomy): Eukaryota > Viridiplantae > Streptophyta > Pinopsida > Cupressales > Cupressaceae > Cryptomeria > Cryptomeria japonica. The sequence continues at coordinate 3,073,231 of NC_081407.1, read as the reverse complement.
TCACCACAAAATATGTGGAGGAAAATGTAGTTAATAAATTTCATAGCAACCACTCTCTTTTGTTGGTAAAGACTTTTAAATACCCATTCAAATTGATATAGGCATACTAAAATAAATATAAAGAAAACAAGTTGGAAAATTACAAGATGTTCGTTTTAACTTTGTTTTAGTTTTTTTAATTTAGATAAGTTTTTTTTAAAGGTTTATCTATGAGAATGTGATCCATTGTGCAACAATATTTGTCATCCAAATATATTTTTAAATGTACTACGAGTCTCTAGATATTAGAAAAACAACAAACACAAATTAAAGAAAACATAAAATAAGACTACACATATACTTGATCATTCGTGTGGATGCAAGATATTTCTACAAACGTGACCTTATAATATGTAAACAAAATATTTTGATTTTGATAAAAAATATATATTAGTGACTAATATGTATGTCTCTATATTGCAGGAGAAATGTTGAATAAATGCCTCTGCTAAGTCACCCCATGACTTAATACCAGGTGGTAGTTGGGAGAACCATTCCATAGCTTGATCGCCTAAGCTTTGTGGGAATAATCTCATCAAATATGTCTCTTCTGAAGCTACTTCAATGCACGCTGTGAAAAACTGTCTTATGTGCGCCTTAGGATCCCCTTTTCCTCTATACTTATCAAACTTAGGCATCACAAAGTGTGTAGGAAATGTAGGCATTGGAATGCTCTTGTCGAATGGATAAGGACATATGTCTCTCATTGTGTATGTTGGCCTTGGTGTATTTATGTCCTCCATTTTCTTTTGTAAGTCCCTGATTTGTTGCTCCAAATTGCTCTTAGGTGGAGATCGACTTCTTGAACCATACCCCATGTTTGAGGTACCAATTGGAGGAGGAGCATGTTGCATATATGGATGATATTGATCATACACATGTTCATATGGAGGAGGTCTGTAGTGATGCTGCGTATATGGACCACTTGGTATAAATTCATGTTGAGGAACACCATATCTGTTTTGTCCATGTATACCATACTCTATAGGCATGTCATGTTCTAATGTGTTGCCCCCAAATTTGACGCGGGGTTTCCTTGTGTCCAAATTTTGAGCATGCCTTTGAATATCCAATTGCTTTGGTGGTTGATCCTTAGCATTTGTATGTGATTGAGCATATCTTTCTGCATAAGACTTCCATAATGGTCTGCGAAGGTGAATATCATATGCTTGACCATGTGTATGTGGGACCTCTGGTTTTTGAAACAAAGATGATGGTGATTCAGGCACAAGATGTGGTCCTCTATTTCCTCCACTATTAGGCCTCCTTTGATCCATGTTGGGGTGAGTTTGTTGCAAAGGTCTATTTTCCATTATTTGAGACATGTCAAAATCATGAGGTATCTTGGCTCCACTTTGTGCCATCATTTGTAAGAAGTATTGTCTATCCCTATTCATTATTTCCTCAATCAGTCGATTGAAGCGGGGGTCCATAATGGATTCTTCCACATCTATTGAATGTACTGAAAAGTTGTCCATATTGTCATTGTGTGTATCATTGTTGTTTGTAGTGTCCATGTTCTCAACATTTGGAATGTTTCTATAGGCATCCATGTCAGGTAATGTGTTATGATCAGTATTGAAAAAGACATCATTGTCATATTCATAGACACTCATGTTTGCAGACTCTTGAGCCTCTTTAGTTTCTCTCCTAGATTTTTGAAGACGAGTTTCAACCATGAACTAGGTATTGACCAAGATGTGTGAGCCTAAATGAAAATAGAAAAAGTATGGAAGACCAAGAGTTGGATGGAGTGTAAATGAATCTGAGGTGTACTTGCAATGTCCAAAGTGTAAGACCAAGTATGTATGTAGTAGAGTAGGTGTGACTTCCAAAGAGAGGATAGTTTCTCTTGATGAGGTAAGTTGACCTTGACTCTAAGTAAGACCAAATGAGACCCAAAGGTAAGAAACCTTGATGAGGGACCACTTAGCAAAGTGTTGTTGTATGTAGTGTGCTGACAAAGTATGATGAGGACAAGCAAGTGACCTTTTGACTCAAATTTAGACAAGTGTGAATGTAAAGCAAGATGTGAAGCAATGATGGACTGTGTGAGACCCAAAGACAGGTTGAATGCTAAATGAAACCTGGAAAAATGACCTAGGAAGCTCAAGAATTCTGAAACTGATTGTGTTTGTTTGCTAGACTGTAACAATTTTTTCAACTCTGAACACAGACGCTCCTGTATACTGCACAGACGCGATTACCTGACACAGACGCGCTTCTGAGTTTTTTTGTTTTGTTTTTTGCCAAATGCAATGTTGATTTTGGTAACACAAACGTGTTTCTGCCCTTCACAGACGTGCTTAGACAGCACAGACACGATTATGACAGACACAGACACAGTTCTGTAAAATTTGAGCATTTTTTTCCAATCTGTGAAATCGTTTTGTTGTGACCAAATCTGACTATTTTGACTATTTTTCGTGACAAGAGGACATAGTGTTGATGAAGACCCAATGTTTGTAAGTGTATAGACTCAAAAATGACTCCAAGAAAAAGTGTGTTGTTTGATGTAAAATTGTTTTGCATACACTTGAAGACACAAAAGACACAATGTTTTGCTGTTTGGTCTTGAATGTTTGAATGTTTAAAATAAGTCAAGCACAATTCTTATGGCTGGCCAAGACAATAGTTGTTGATCCCACATAGGGTTTTACCCCCGAGGCTATGCTATTCAGAGCGGATACTTAGATGCTTGACCTCACTGGCTCCACCCTCGGCACTCACTTCTCGGGTCAGCCAAGCATCAGTTCCCATGAAAACTCCCCGTGGCGAACTTTGTATCTCTACTAAGAACCGTATGTGTGTGGGCCGCTACCAGAGGTCCGACCTCCTGCCCCAACAACTAGAAGGATTTGGGCTTCTAAAACAAAAAGGTGCTAGTAAGGGCATCCGCTCATGTGGCCATACATGCAGCACTTTCAGCTCTGTAAATACAGAAGGCTCCCAGCCGGTAGGGGTTACGCCCTACAAATGATCAAATAAATTTGATCAAACGGGTTTATGGGGAGACATAGTGTCAGTATGAACTAATCAGCACATGTTATCCATAGTTTTCACCATGAATACATTTGTTTATAGTGGTTCGGAAGAGGTGGGTTTTCCTCGCTACCACTTGGGTCGTTCTCTTCTCACTAGTAGTCCTAATGACCACACAGGAAGATAGGCCCTCTAAAGATTAAACAAAAAGAGCCTATTGCTCAAGACACAAAAGACAATGATTCAATTTTAGTGCACCAATTGAAGTGTTTGCTAGTCTATGAAAACAAGGCACACAATAAAAATTAAAAACCCTTGCCAAGGACCTGCAACAAAAAGTTGTTAGTAGTTTGGATTGTTTCAAATAATCACCCCTTCCTGCAAGCACACAAGTTAGGTAAATTTTAAACCCAAAAGACTTTGTGAAAATAGGGGCCTTCAACTAAACGATTTTGCTTTCAAGATAAGCTGCACCAATTTTGTTAGCTAGATCTAAAAATGTTAGCTCAAAATAAACCAGATCTGAAACCCTAAATGCAAAATCCAAAACCGAATCAAGAAAACCCCCAAAAAAATTTGAAACTGTTGAACACAAATGCGGTTACCTTTTACACAGACGCGGTTCTGTGATGCACAGACATGGTTCGAAGACACAGACGCGGCTAAAAAAACCACAAACGTGCCTTTAGGACATAAACGTGATTTTCGAAACCTGCAAAACAAAATATTCTGATAACACAAACACAATCAAAAATGTCACAGACGCGATTAAAAACCTAGATGCGATCCGAATGTTCACAGACGCGACTAAAAAACCCAGTCGCGATCGGAAAGTTCACAGACGCATGAAAAAGCCAAAAACGCGATCCGAAAGAATGTCGACGCGAAAATATCTGAATGCTGCCAAAAATGTTAGATCTGCAACTTCAAAACACAAAATCTGCAACAAAAATGTTAAATGCAAAAGGGACAAGAGTCCCACCAGGTGTGCCAAAATGTTTATGGTGAAAATGGATAACAATAATAACAAAATTGAAAGGCTAAATGAATTCAACCACCAAACCCTAGCCTAACAACAACAAAGATCCACCATAACATATGAAGATTACCTAAGACAATGCAAATCAAATGAAATCACAAAGATTATACCATCACATGTCCAATAGGGTTTTGATCTCCATTCTTCCTATCTCCATTGATCTTGCTTGAATATATTTGCTCTTAGATTTTATGTGCACAAGAGCTCAACAAAGAACAGAATGTGGTTGCAAGTAGGATCATAATGTAGCCAAGTCTTTAAGATCATTCATTAGGGTTTGATAATGAAGGAAGCATATCCTTATATAGAAGACACAATATGAAATGGAGGGATAAGATTGAGAGGTGTAAAAAGGAGGTCAGCTAGGATTAGAGGGTAGGTAGAGGAAATAATAAAATAATGAAAGGGGTAGGTAGTATAGGAATTAAGAGATGAATGACATGTGTCATAAGTAGAAACGGCTAATGAATTAATTAAATAAATAAAGATTTATTTAATTAATAGAAGAAATGAGATAATTAAATAAATAAGATATTTATTTAATTAGAAAAAGGATAATTTAAATAAATAAACGTATTTATTTAAATGAGAAATAAGGCTAGAAGAGGATAAATGAATTAATTAAATAAATAAAGATTTATTTAATTAATAGAAGAATTAGGCTTGGATAATTAAATAAATAAAAATATTTATTTAATTAAACATGAAAATTTTAGGTGTCTACAGTGACCATTCAAATTGACATATACATATGGATGACATAAACTTTATAAATTTTGTTATACCTCCACCTTCAATGCAACAAAATCTAAGGATTTTTCTTCAAATCTTCCATCTCGGTGGATGGATTTTTCCACATTTTTGCATTTTTAATAGGCTATAATTTTTTATGCCTCACTACACAAACCCATTCCATCTACAAAGAAGAGAAGCCTTGGAATAATGAAGAGGATTGAACTGCTATAGTTGGGAAGGAATGAGCTGCCAAACACACACTGCCCATGTCATCATCTTGGATTTCAGTCACTCTTCAATTAATTAGGAATTAGGTGAGGAAAAACAAAGTACACCACTTTAATTGCACCAACAATAATTAAAAGATCTAATTAATTAAATAATTAGTTAATGTCCTAATTACTCCAATGCACTAAGCATGTGCTTACTTTTATAGAAATAGGCTCACACAAATGCAACCAAATGATAAAGTAAAATCACGTGACTAAAAACCACGAGTTCACAAAACCATTAACCCCTCATTCAATATTGGGTACTAAGGTTTCACTTCATTAAATATCTTTTCTGCAAATATTAAATAGTTATCCTATTTCTTTCACACCAAATCATTAACCCAATATTACATACAATTTAACAAGTGGCCCCAAATAATCATTTAATGTGGCTAAACACATCCCCTAGGATGCACCAAACATAAATAATTGTTTAATTACCTAATTAAAATAAATCAATGTTATGCAAGATGTACAATACCTAATCTTAATAAAAAAATCACACTCAAAATTGTTCCTAGTTGTTGAAAAGTCATAGATTATTAATCATTTTTTAGATTTTATGAAATTTCATAATAATTAAATTTTCATTTATAAAACACCACAAAAATATATTTCTAATCCTCACACCCTACAAAGATATTTTATTCTGCGAAGGGTAGTTAATGTGGGTGGCCCACATAATCTAATATCGTGCTTGACCAAACATTTTCTTTGCCACCAAAAAAATTGTGGAGGAAATGGTGGTTATGAAATTTCATAGAAACCACTTTCTTTTGGTTGTACCATTATTGAAGCAAGACTTTTAGATGGCCATTAAAATTGACATAGACATTTAAAAATGAAATATAAAGGAAGCAACTTGGAAAATTGTAAGATGCTTATTTTAACATTTTCTTCAAATATTTCATTTACCTAATTTCTTTTAAGGGTTGACCTATGTGAACGTGTCCCATTGTGACACAACACAAATCCTCCAAAGATATTTTTAAATGTATTATGATTCACTGTCTATATTAGAAAAGCAAAAGAAAATAAATATTTGAAGTATAAAGTAGGACTATACATTTACCTAATCATTCCCATGGATGCAAGATATTTTTCATGCACAAACTTGCAATGTGCAAACAAAAGATTTTGATTTCAAGACAAGTTACATATTGTCATGATCCCTTCTCGATCTCCAAAAATTCATATTTTGATGTTATATGAAATTACATTTACTCTTTCACTATAAAAATAATTACTCTTATTTTCTATATTTTATTTAAATACTTTGAATATTTATTCTATTCAGAATATTCTTACTTTTAAAGATTAAGAAAAATCACACTTAAAATTACTCCCAACTGTTGAATAGTCATATTTAACATTAATCCTTTTTTCTTTATCTTTTATTAAATTTCATAAACATTAAAATTTGATATGTTAAAAATGATAAAAATATTTTTCTACAAAGATCACACAACTTACAAAGACATTTGTGGTAGAAAAATAAAAAATATTTTATTTTGGGAATGATGGCTAATATATGGGGCCCACATATTTCAATGGCGTGCTTGACCACACTTTTTGTTGTTAGTCAATACAAAATATTTGTGGAGGAGATTACACTTAAGAAATTTCATAGCAACCACACTATTTTTGTTATATAGACTTTTAGATACTCGTTGAAATTGACATTGGCATTCAAAAATAAATATAAAGGAAACAACTTGGAAAATTACAAGGTGTTGGTTTAAAATATTCTCTTAGATTTTTCATTTACATAAATTTTTTTAAGGGTTGATCTATGAGAATGTGTCACATTGTGACATAATGTCCATCATCCAAATATATTCTTAAATGTACTATGAGTCTCTAGATATTATAAAAGCAATAAAGAGAAATTAAGAGAAATATGAAGTAGGACTATACATATATTTTATCATTTCCATGAGTGCAAGATATTTCTACAAGCTCAAACTTATAATATATAAACAAAATATTTTGATTTCAAGAAAAAAAAAAAATATTATCATGATCCCTTCTTAATCTTGAAATATTCAAATCTCCATATTATACAAAATATTATTTATTATTTGATTACAATGTTAAATACATTTTTTTAATATATTTATTTCTATATTGTTAATATGCATTTTATTTTTAAAAAATACTTACCATTAAATATATAATGACATAATTAAATTAAATTAATTTTATGCAGAGTGTACAACACCTAATCATTACAACAAAATCACACTTAAAACTACTTTCAATTGTTAAAAATAGACAAAAAATAATAAATTAATCTTTTAAAGCTTTTATGAAATTTCATAAAAATTCATTTTCTATTTATTAAACACCACAAAAATCTATTTCTAACCCTCATACTCTATAAAGACAATTGTGGTGAAAAATTCAAATATATTTTATGTTAGGAAGGGTAGTTAATGTGTAGGGCCCAAATATTTTAGGGCATTCAAATTCCTCCCAAATGTTAGAAAAGTCATAAAACTATAATCATTTTCAAGTTCAATAAAAATTTCATAAGCATTAAATTTTGATTCATTAAACTCCACAGAAGTCTATTTCTGGCCCTCCCGAAAATCCCGCATCCTACACAGACATTTGTGGTAGAAAATTTAAAGATATTTTATTAAAATTTGTGGTAGAAAATTTAAAGATATTTTGTTAAAGGTTTTGAAACCACATTTCGTAGGCTCATATTCCAACGCCGTGCTTGACCAAAACATTTTCCTATCACAAAATATTTGTGGAGGAAAATGTAGTTACGAAATTTCGTAGCAACTAAAACCAAAGACTTTAACATGTCCAATGAGATTGTGAAGGAAATAGTTGGGAAAATTGTAAGATCGTAGTTTTCTCCGTTTTCACTTTTTCTTCAAATTTTCTAATCTCGTGGATGGATTTTTCCACATATTTGCGCTGCATTGCCCTATAAATCTGCCACACCTTGCAATCCCACTTCATTCGCAACGCAGAGAAGCCTTTGGGATTTGCAAAGTGACCTACTCATTCTCTTGTGTCCTTCATACATAGGGAGGGATAATTCTAATAGGATATTGCTTTTTTCTGTTTCTGGAACGCAATAAAAATGAGTTTGGGCGTTTGGGTCATGTTTTTACTGCTCCCATCTATTATTTGCTGCTCTGCCTGTTTACAAGAGGAACGAAATTCTCTCTTGGATTTCAAACGAGGCATTAATTTCACTTATTACAAAGAATACCAGTTAAAGCAGCCGCTGGAATCGTGGAGAGGGTTGAACTGCTGCACTTGGGAAGGAGTGGGCTGCCACCCACACACTGGTCATGTCATCACCTTGGATCTCAGTTACCCTGGCATTCAATGGAGTGAAGTTGGAGCACTTGGACCTCTCTGACAATTACTTCACCTCTCTTTCCATTCCTCCACAAGTTGGAGAATTAAGGAGATTGAAGTATCTGAGCTTATTTGACTGTCAATTTAGTGGCCAAATTCCAAGAGAGTTGGCTAAACTGCAGCAAATGGAGCACTTGGGCCTCGGCAGGAATAATCTTTATGGTGCCATTCCAAGGGAGTTGACAAAATTGCAGCAATTGGAGCAGTTGGACCTCAGTTACAATCATCTCCATGGTGCCATTCCAAGGGAGATGGGTAACATGTCCGCCTTGAAATACCTTGACCTCTCTTGGAATGATGGTTTGCAGAGCAACAAGTTGGGTGAGTTGAGAGGGTTGGAGCATCTTGGACTCAGCAACATGAATCTCAGTATGGCACAACATACTTGGTTGGAAGGATACTTGCTTTCTCTCACCAATCTCACCGCACTTGACATGAACCATTGCGGGCTTTCAGGAGAAATTCCTCCCTTCTTTGCAAATCTCTCACGGCTTCAACAGTTGACACTGTCAGGAAATTCATTCAGAGGTAAGATTCCTACCTTTCTTGGAGCTCTCCCTCTGTCAGGTCTTGTTCTCTCTGCGAACAATTTGGAAGGCTTTATTCCCTCCTTTTTAGGTGGCCTCTCCAAACTGCAATATCTTTATCTGAGTTCAAACAAATTAAATGGCAGCATTCCATCTACTCTAGGCAATCTCTCAGCCCTGAATGAACTTGACTTGCATAATAACTCCTTAACTGGTCCAATCCCAACTTCCTTTGCTAACCTATCCAAGCTAGTGTTGCTTAATTTAGCCAATAATAGATTAAATGGAACTTTCTTATTCTTTACTTTAAATTTCCCCCAGCTTCATTTTTTGGACCTCTCCAGCAATACGTTGACCGTAAAAATCAGTGCCTCTATCATTCCCAAATTTCAGCTTCGCTCCTTAGGTTTTCACGAATGTAATATTAGAGGAAATTTTCCTACATTTATTTCAACCCAATATAACATTCTATATTTAGATTTGTCGAATAATTCTCTTAGTGGCTTTATTCCAAATTGGCTTTGGGGATTCACATCTATTGAGTACATAGATCTCTCATATAATTTATTTGATGGATCAATTTCAAAATCAATTAACAAATATACACAAAATCTTCAATTTCTTTCATTAGCCAAAAATAATCTTAATGGTCCTATTCCAAATTCTATCTTTAAATTGAAGAGTTTGAATATTTTAGATTTGTCAAATAATAAGTTTAGTGGTAGAATTCCCCAATGTTCGAAGAATTGCTCCATGTTGTCTGTCTTAAATCTAGAGAGGAATAACTTAGAAGGAATGATACGAAGTATATGTAAGGGAATGAATTCTCTCGAGACATTAAAATTGGGAGACAATGCACTTGAAGGGCATGTTCCATCATCTCTTGCATATTGTAGAAATCTACAAATCCTTGATTTGAGAAACAATAATTTGCAAGGGAACATCTCAAATTGGGTTAAAACCTTGCACAATCTCCAAATTTTGATTTTACAAAATAATAATTTCAAGGGTACAATCCCATTGCAATTAGCAAAATTGCAAAATCTTCAAATTTTGGATATGTCAAAAAATAAATTTTCAGGGATCATTCCAAAAGACTTTATGAAGTTAACCACAATGGCTAATCAATCTGAAAAGATGGAAATCTTTGAACATGAAACTCCCAGTTTTATAACATCAAACTATTATATTGATGAAATAATAGTTTACAATAAAGGACAAGAGATGGAGTTTGTGAAAATTTTGAGATTAGTAAAATGTCTTGACCTCTCTAGTAATAACTTGTCAGGTAACATTCCTCAAAATATTGGATCCCTCAAAGGTTTGATTATTCTTAACATTTCAAGAAATCATTTCAGTGGTGAGATTCCTAAATCTATTGGAGAGATGACACTACTTGAATCACTTGATCTTTCACAAAATAGATTGTCAGGGGATATTATTACTGAGCTACAACTTCTCACGTCCTTAAGTTTCTTTAATGTATCTTATAATAAGCTATCAGGGATGATACCACAAGGAGGACAGATGATGACATTTGATTCTACATACTTCTCCAATAATTCAGGTCTATGTGGTCTACAAATATATGTGCCATGTTCAAGTAACCCTCCCAATTCTCCAAAGGTACATGAAGAAAATAATGAAGATTCAGAGGATGATTTCTGGTGGGATCTGGGAATGGCAACAGGCTATGTAGTTGCCTTTTCAATTGTAGCTGGAATGTTGTGGCTCAACAAAAAATGGAGTGTCCCATGCTTCAAATTCATGGATAACATTATTATCTCTCTATTTGAAACATCGAGAGAGCATTTGTATTCTACAAGGTAGGATCAACTTGTTAAGTTTGTCATCCAAATAGCTTATATTTTATGGTATAAACTTTTTCCTACAATAAAATGAAACATGCACCTCATTTATGAAAAAAAAATTAGTGTTAATAATATTAATTAATGTTAATTGATTAATTGTTCTAAAAAACAATTAAATATATATTTTTTTAAATCATTGTAAATCAATATTTTTATATTAATTATAATGCAGCTTTTGTGCAATATTGATATCAGAACCCACAATAAAAATGGATTGTGAAGAAATAAAAATTAATAAAAGAGAGCCATTAAAAAATTTTGATTTTAAAGAGTGCTCATTTATATATTTTCAATCATAGTGTAGAATTAATTTTTAGAACATTCCAATCTACCAAGAAATTACATTAAATGTTGGAGTCTTTTGTAGCATCAGGAATTGCTAAAAAGGCATTGAAGTTTGTTGTATTCAATTTCTTCAAGGCTCTTGAAATATTTTAGGGCATTCAAATTGATCATTTATTGCATTAAAGTGTACTGAAATATTCTTATTGAAAACTTTGCTATTTTATATTTTAACAATGGAGTGAATTTTGGGAAAGTTTGGTACATGAGTTTATTAAAAAAAAGTATGACAAAGAATGACGTGCCAAACAAATAATGTAAATTCAAATGTAAAAGTAAAAAATCTTGGGTCGGAATTTATGCCACATACCCATCTGAAAACAATTTAATGCAATGTCTTTGGCTTGAATGTCTTCATATCGTGTGCCAATATTATTGTCTGAAATCTCAATACATTTCTTTATTTACAGCTGTTCTTATTAGATTTGGAAGCCTAATATATCATGGAAACATATTGTTAGAGAGATTGAATATACAAAAATATATTTGTGATTAATTTATTGGTACAAGAGAACATCAAATAAATCTTAATTTGTATTCATTATAAGAGAAAACTCTTTAAAATCTTATATTTATATATTCTTTCTAATATGTTAAAATAAAGATAAATCTTAATTAATATTAGAATCCGGTTACAATCTTAAAAATCTGATTATGTACATACATCACAATTATTTATCAAGATGAACTATGAATTGATATTTATCTTTAATTATCTTCAAAACAAACCTTAAAGAACTTCCATTTACCAGGAAAAATCTAAATGAAGACACAATTGCCCTCTCTCCTGTATTGGCCCGTTTTAACCCATTACTTTATCATAAGTATACGCCTTCAACATTAGTTGACCCCAGGTTTGGTCTTGGTTTAACTTTAGGGTTGATGGACAATACGCTTTTGAATACCCACAAATGGCACTATTGCCATGAATTTAAGCTTTAGTTATATACTTTTCAATATCATTGGAGAAAACTGTAAGAGCGTAGCTTTCTTCATTTTAACTTTTAACCTTTTCTTCAATGATGGATTTTTCTACGTAAGTGAGTTGCATTGCACTTTGAATGGGCTATAAATGTTTGTGCCTCACATTGCAAACCCATTTCATCCGCAATGAAGAGAAAACTTCATGATTTATAGGCTGGGTTGCTTAATAGTACTTCTTTTTCTATTTTTGGAAGACAATAAAAATAGTTCAGGTTTTAAGTGTTGTTGCAACTACTACTTTGCATGTTTGGAAGCACGGAAAAACTCTTAGATTTTAAGAAATGCTTTTACTTCACCTCCTCAAAGGACAAGTTGAATCATGGAGAGGATTCAATTGCTATGGGGTGAGTGCACAAAGATGAGATATAATGCACCATTTGAAGGACCAAGGCAAAACTTGATCAAACAGTTTTGTTTTGTTTTTTTGAAACACAACCACCAAATCTCTAAAGGCACAACATAACATGTCACACTTGCACTACAAGGTACACACAAGTGTCATATGGAACACAATGACACAATTGCATTGACAACAAGAATGACCTCACAATTGCACAAACAAGGAGGTACTAGCAGAAGAGTGAACAGTAATGAGACAAATCCACCATGACAAACCTTTAAGAGAGAAATAACACCATCAAAAGGATGGTGAGGTACAACTCACAATCATGCTCTGTCATGATGCCACACAAAGATAGGATGAGGGAGTCCTCAACCTCCAATACAATACTTAAAAACATTAATGACATAGTTACACCAACAATGGTTGACTAGGAACTATCCAATACTATACTAAAAGTCAAATGATTTCAAGCTGATAAGATATACTAGAAGTGATTGTGCAAGGAGTGTAGACAATAAAACTTCAGGGTATGATTTTCATTTTGGATCGAGTTGAGCTTCAAAGAAACAACCATTTGTCACACTTTCATCTGCTGAAGCAGATAATGTAGTAGCTATAAGGGCAGCATGTTAACCAATATGAATGAACAAAAGAAGCAACAAAAAAATTATTGTGACAACAATTCAGGCATAGCACTATCCAAAAATCTAGTTTTCCACAAAATGAATAAGCATATTGACACAAAGTTTCATTTGATTAAGGAGCTGCTCAATAATAAAAAATTATTAATGGAACACTGTAGATCTGAAGATCAATGTACAGATATTTTTACCAAAAAGAAAATTTTGTGTATCGAAGAAATAGATTGAATATCACAGATGACAGTTGTGATAGCATTAATTCACCACCTATCGTAGGTTGCTTTCTCCCACCGTTGCAGTCTTTTGAATCTTCTCTATTTTGGATACGGTGGACAATCTTGAATTTAAAAAAATTTGATTGCAATCTACTTAGGATCTTCCTATACTACAACCAAACTTAAAATTAAATGCATTTTTAATGTTTTTGTTTTGCCTCCTCTTTTGCTGGGTATCTACGTGGATGAAGACAGTTCTAGAAGAAAGAGAAGAAAAAGAAGAGGCATTGTTGCAACAACAATTTGAGGACAGACAGGAATAGGGCACCTCTGTTTTCTTTTGTTCTTAATGTGGAAGGAAGGGCAGTAGCTCTATAAATACTATTGGCTGTGTATATTTTGAAATATGTAAAATATAAATTATTTTATTCCCTATCTTTGTGTTTTTATTTCTTCTACTTTTTGTGTTTTAATTTTTGCTACTTTTGTTCTCTGTTTTAGTTTTATTCTCCTCTGCCTCTCCATCACAATGCCATAATGTAATAGTTCATTGAATCATGTATGTCGGATACCTATCATTTCATTTGATGTATATTTATGCTCAAAAAATGTGTGCCTCTGAAACATGCTTAGCAATTTAAGCATATTCTAAACCAAAATGTCGTGCCAGTCAGAATTTGTTCATCTCTTGTTCACAATGTGTTGATCTTGACTGAAAATCTCTTTAAGAGTCTGACAGATAAACAGATAATTATACATATAATTAATTTGGCATGTAGTTTATATAAAAAACAAGGGTTTACACATTTTTAGTCCTAGCATTAACCTCACAGCTTGGACTTTCCCAAACAAGTTTGCTGAGACCATACTGATATGCATAGAACAGGTTTCTTGTCGATTCCAATACGATCTTCTTGAGCTTTGAGAATTCGTTTGAAGACTGGATACTCATTGAAAAACATTCTCTTAACCTACTATTTTTATCTAATAAATTTGATTGATATGCAAGAAATATGATATGAAAATTTTTGCAAGTATGTTTCTAGGCAAAACAATAAAAACAATCATTTTCATCTTAGTTTTCCAATGTTTATTCATTTTGAAAATGCTCATAGTTTTGGTATAATTGAAAAATGAATGGTTTTGTTTACTTGAATTTTCTTTGGTTATGTTGCAAAAGATGTTAAGTTGTTTAACTGGCATCAGGAAAAAGGGACAAAGTTTTGAACTGAAATGGTTAATGTTGAGTGGCATATGGTATTTTGTTGCTTGAGGTAGCTAAGCAACTTGCTCAATTCAAAGTCTTCCCAACAGCTTCAACTATGTCTGTGACTGCCCACTCACTAGAAGATGAAACCTTTTAGGCCTGGAGTTGAGGACCATGATCACATAAATTTGATCTCTTCTTCAACTATTTGGTTGAATGCATAAATATCATTTCCTTTGAATAAGCGATGTAGACTTTACAATAGGGCTTGGAAAATTTCCTTATGGTTATGTTGGAGTTTATTCTACAGATGAATGTATTCGTAAAACACTGCCCAAATGGTGATTGGTTTATGGACTAAAGTATAAGCTTTGCCTCTTCTTGCGACAGTCTTTAGATATAAGTGGTGCAGTCTTTCTAATGCAGCTTGGACATTTTCCTAAAGATTATGTAATGGATTTGATATCCTTACAGATGAATGTACTAGCACTGGATAATAAATTGATTAAATGGTGATTAGTCTAAGGACTAAGTATGAGCTTCTCCTTTTCTGCCAACAGACCGAAGCGTATGATTTCTGACCAGTAAATGTGAAGGCAACATGCTTAATTCTAGCAAGATAAAATCTACTGTTGTATTGCTTAAATTGCTTAAATTTTATATTAGGGAAAGAAGTAGTGTAGGGGAAGGGGAAGGGGAAGGGGAAGGGGAAGAGGCTTTAAGTACTGTTCATGTTCAATAATTGTTCATTGGTTTTTTCTAAAAGCTCACAAAAAAATCTAATAGGCGAACAACCATGGATTGGTATATCTATTAGGTGGAAAAAAGTTAGTAATTAGATCAGTTGTGCAACTTTATTGAGACCAATAGCATACAATTACTTGGGCATTTGTGCATAAGTTTTGGATCAGTTGTGGAAATTTTGTGGTGGTCAAAGCAAATGGTTGATAGAGCAATAGAGAATATGTATTGGACGTCAACTCAAAATGATCACTTTTTGACCCTTGTGCTTACAACAAATCCCACTACATTCATCTTTAACTACCTAGAAGCCAAAACAATAGCTATAAGCACTTAAGTCGCATACAAAAAAAACCAAAAAAAAAAAAAAGTTAAAATTTGATATACCATTTGACCATAAAAGAGGGGTAAAAATATGTTGAAAACAGAGAAAAAAAAACAACAAAAGAGGGCAAACAACCCAATAAAGAACAACTACATCATAGACTTATCCTAACTAACAAGCTGATCAAGCACCTGCGACAACTCATGAGAGAGTTGTCCCCTATCCACAATAGACCAGCCCTCCCTAAAATCAGCAGCCCACTTGACCAAATAGCCAGCCACCACATTCCATTCCCTAGGAATATGCCTAAAAGTGACTAACACACAAAACTCACAGAGCAAGAGAATCTTACGGATAATCATCTAAAGCTACCAACTAACACCATCCCATCTTTGTTGGTTCAATAAAGTCACCACAACCTGAGAATCAGACTCAAACACAATGTGATGCTAACCAATAGAACAACGATCTAAAGCAACCAAAATGGCCAGAGGCTCCACGTAATTGTTCGTATGAAAACCCTTATAGATAGAAAAAAAAAAATTCAACATGCCCCAAACTGTCTCATGCCACACCACCAATACCCGCATGTCCAGGTTTGCCTCTACCATTGATCCAAAAAGGATAATAGCCATACTTGCACTACCATTAGCTACACACAAGAAGGGACTTCAAAGTTTCATAGGTAGGATTAACTTCATCAAAACGATTAATCCTAATATCGAAGCATTAATGCAGCCATGCTTAAGAGGAATATTCCTTTTCAATGGACTAAGTAAGGTAAAAATAGCTTTGAGGAAATAAAAAAGGCAATTGCAGCAGCCCCTACTAAGAGCTTATGAAATACAAAGTTAGCATGTTTATATTGAGCTACTATTTCTCAAAAAATTATTAATTTAGTAACAAAAGTTTATGACTTAAGCCTTTTTACTTATGCCTTGTTCATTAATATTCTTCAAACTAATTTTCTAAACTAGGAACTCAAAAATATTAATCTAATTTCTAACCAGATTAGATAAGGGATGATCACAAACACATCACTCTTTCACTGATGCATTCTTTATATGAATTGTTTATAATCTAAGCAATTTTTATCTAAAATACTTAACATTAAACTAATTATTTCATCTTGCCATTTTAAAGCACTAATTAATAGTGCTATTCATTTTCTTTGTGGCTCTAAGGTTTTTTTTCTTAAAATATATTAAATAATTGTACATAATTAAATAAGATATAAATAAAATCGAAGATACTATTGTTAAATAAATTTTGTTTAAATAAATATTTTAAATTTTTTCTTTCTCTCACCACACTTTACATGGATGATTGTGGGTTGTCAGGAGAAATTATTACCTTCTTTGCAAACCTCGCACAGCTTCAACATTTGGGACTCAGAGGAAATTCATTCAAAGGTAAGATTCCTACCTTTCTTGGAGCTCTCCCTCTGTCAAATTTTGATCTTTCTTGGAATAGTTTGGAAGGTTCTCTACCCTCTTTTTCAAGTGGCCTCTCCAATTTAGAGTATCTATATCTCCAGTAAAACTAATTGAATAGCAGCATTTCATCTACTCTAGGCAATCTTTCCAAACTATAGTATCTTGGTCTAAGTTCAAAAAAATTAAATGGCAATATTCCATCTAGCCCAGACAACCTTTCCAAATTGAATTCACTTCAATTACAAGATACCTCTTTTAGTGGTCCAATCCCAACATCCTTTGCCAAGCTTGAGATGCTTTATCTTGCTAACAACAAATATGAAACTTTCTCATTTTTTATTTTGAATAATTGACCCAAACTTGCAGCTTTCCATTGAGAAGAACAAAGAAGGAAGCAAAGGTCACACAACTCATATTCCAACTAACCCACTCCAAATTGAAGCCAAAGATCAAGAGAATTTGATGCAAAAAGCTCCATCTAACCCTATCATAAGCTTTAGCCATATTTTGATAAACATAGACTTCTCCTTGGACATTATCATGGAAAGAATGGCTTCAGAAGCAATAACAACCCCATCCAAAATCTATCTACCAGCCACAAAATCCCCCTACTCATCAAAAATCAATGAAGGAAGCCAAACTTTTAGACATTTAGCAATCAGTTTAGTGATAATTCTATACACAACATTGTAAAGAGCAGTGGTCCAAAGAACTCAAGCTAATTGGCACCCTCCTTTTTAGGAATAAGAACAATGAAGGTAGAATTCAAGGCCCGAAGCATTTGCTTGCTACTATGAAATTCTTGAACAACCGCTAGCAAATCCAACTTGATGATGTACCAAAACTCTTAAAAAAATTCAGTAGTCCAAAACCATCTAGGCTAGGAGATTTACCTTTAAAGCCATACCAAAAACAGCATCTTCAACTTATGACAAAGTCATCAGATGCATGAGAGACTCATTCATATGATATTAGTGACCAAAGAGGAGATACAAGCCAAGATCAAGGTCTCCTCCATAGGAGTAGGGGGTGGAAGGTTAGAGACAAAAGTTGAACAAAACAGATATACCTGATGAGATATTGCCTAAAGAGAGGTCAACTGTATGCCAACAGAATTGACCAAGGAAGAAATCACACTCCTCTGTCGACAAGCCTGGATAACTTTATGAAAAAAAACAATATTACGGTCACTTTCCTAAAGCCAATCAATGTGAGCTTTCTGCTTCCAAAAGATCTCCTCATGAAACTCCCACTCCTCCAAATCCTTCAAGGCTTGAGATTCAGCTGATGTAATGAAAACGGGAATGAGTGGAAAACCAATATGAGATCATTTAAATAACATGTTCAACCATAGACACAATGAACTCAAACCCTTTCAAAACATATCAAGAAAGATTAGCAAACAAGAAGCTAACTAGGAAATGAATAAAACAAAATAAACTTCCTCATGATGCTCCCTATGTCATGGTTCTTCCTTGTCCTCCTCCTCTCAAAGATCCTGCTACTATTTGATGTATGCCCTCAGTTTGAACACTTAGCATGAAAGGTATGTCAAATGGAGGATTGGAGATGGTTGATTGTGTCAAGTGTTGAATGAAGATGCAAATGAAGTATTAGAGGTTAAATAGCAATTCCAACAAGTGGAAGAGCTAGAACCAAATACAACGGCTTCCTACAAAACACTAAAATTCTAATTAACAATAATAATGCACCTATAGTGACAATGCTCACAATGCTTCCTCCTTTTCGTGAGGTTCTATTTATAGGCAAAATAGTGAATTGGATGGTTGAGATTGAGAAATCTCAACAAGGGCTAGGATTGAAAGTTATCAATCCATGTGAGGGATTCAATCCAATCCCAAGTTGACAAATGTCACCTTGAGAGGGCTTGAGAGGAGATGGTGGTTGCCTTAGGAGGTAAGGTTGTGGTTGGGTTAGTGGATAACCAATGGATAAAGCCTTTACCCAAGGGGTAAACTCTTGTGCACGGGTTAATAGGATAACTAGGGCCAAAGCCATGAGTGCTTGATGAGACCCTTGGGTTAGATGAGGGTTGAGTTAGAGAGAAAGTCTCTAGTCATATAGTAAGTTGGAGTTAACCATTAATGGTTGATAGGACTTTCAGGGACAAATTCGTAAGAGTCCTCCCAAATTTGGGGCACTCAACAAGTTAACTTGTTGAAGAAATGATGCCTTTAATACATTTAGAAGACTTTCTTCCAAACTTGAGAAGTGACCTCCTCAAATTTAGGGAAAGGATGTGATTAGGAGAGGCAAGTGGGAGATGTAGGAAAATGCAAGTGGGAGTGTCTTAGAGATTTAAATAAAATATTTATTTATTTAAATATGAGAGAGAGGATTTTAGGGATTTAAATAAATGTTAATTTATTTAAATGTGAGAGAGAGATTTTTAGGGATTTAAATAAATGTTGATTTATTTAAATGTGGAGAGGAGTTAATTAAACAAATATGCTTTATTTATTTAATTACTTGTCAGAACATGGTTTAATGAGTTAAATTAAATAAATTAAATAATTTAATTAATTAATAGAAAAATATATAGTTAGGATGAATTAATTAAATATTAATTTAATTAATTATCGATCGATGGTTAACTAATCAAATAAATACTAAGTATTCATTTAATTAGGTGTACAGAACTAGGTGTCTTGTTGGCATTTGGTATTATAACAGACAATGGGAGATTGTTGGCATTTCATTAAGGATATTGAGAAGGTTGTTGATGATTATGGATATAACTGATTAAGGATGTTTACTGTCTTGATATTATTATCTTGTCATTGATGTCAAGAAATTGATTTTCTAATTCAGTATGATGTTGCCATATCTTGAGAAGTATGATTTGAAGAGCATAAAGATGTCGGTAAAAGACACAGAAAGAATATGATGAATAAGGGGATGAATAAGGTATTCAATAAGCAACTATTACCGAGTCAGACAATGATGAGATCATGATGTTTAGATTGTTTTAACATCATACATATGTTGTAAATTGTAAGGTTAATACTATACTATGTTACCAAGCAAAGAACCTAGTCGGTAAACCCTAAGGTTATCGCTATCGGTTAATGAAGGTAGAATGTCTACCGAGTGAAGTTTAGTATTTATCGAGTTGTTACCGAGTTGTAACTGAGCTATAATAGAATACATTAAATGGTTACATGCGTTATTTAATGAAGGAAGTTGATGAGCTGGAAATGATTAAATGATTGGTATGTCATGCATGAAGTTTGTTAATGAATCTATGGCAAAGGAAAATCGGCATGAAGATCTATAGCTCAGATTGAACCACAATACCCTAGCACAAGTTCCAAGAAATGTATGCAAGTTCCAAGCTAGGGTAAAACATTTTCAGATCGAAGGATACATTGAACCTGGTCAAAGTTTGAAGATCTGATGGCTATGATTGATCATGGGAAATGTGATCAAGGAGATTAAGCGGTTGGCAAATTGTTTATAAATAGGGAACTACTGATAAATAATGTATGTGGGCAAATGTATGCACAGGGATGCTACATAGTGATTACCAAGCACAGAAGCTTGAAGACCTGTTTGAATAATAGAGTATACAAGCCCAGCAGATGGACAAGATTAGTTCTATGTCTAGATTGTATTGAACAAATAAGAATCTGCTTTAGCATTTTAGATGTGAAGTTGCAGATAGATTTTTATTACTGTTATTTTGTGAAAGGGATAGAAAATCTCTTAACCAAGCGGACTTAACAGTCTTATTTGTAAAACCCTCTAACAAGGTGACATTCTGATTGAGTGTTTGAAATCCTTTAACAAGGTCACTTCTAACAAGGTGAAGATCCTAACAGATCTGAGGGAAATCCCTTAACCGGGTCACATCTAGCAATGTGTTTGTGATCTTTAACAGGATTTGCTTTTAACTGAGTGTACTCTAGAAGAGTATATTTCTTAGTGGGTCCAAAATCCCATAGTGGTTTTTCCCTATTTGGGTTTCCACGTTAAATTTGGTGTTATGAGGTTTATGATGTTTATATGCTTTTGAGTTTGCATGTTTAGCAGTTTTGGTTATCTTACTGAAGTATATGTTATCGAGGTTGACTCTAATGTTTTTATGGAAGATTAAGTTTGTATGATTCACCCCCCCCCACCCTCTCATCTTGTTGGCTATTGGATCTATACTTACATTAAGTATCAAAACTATCATGTCTACATTTGCCCCTTTTTGAGATGATGCAGTTTATCGCATCATTTTAAAGAAAAACAAGTTAAGATGGTACATGCCCTAGCATGCACTAGGTTGTTTTGGTATTATGGATGTGTTGCATTGGTTTTGTCATTGATGTCAACACTTATCAGCACTTATCCTTCTGGAGATCTTTGGTTATGTTCACTAGCAAGTTCAGTGACTTATGCACAGTCACCGGTATTTGGTTCACCAGCAGGTTATATTTTTCACTGGCACTGAGGATGACTTGTTATCATCTAGAGATAACTTGGTTATGTCGAAGACATGGTTTGGACACTTAGTTTTGATATTTTGGTTATTGGTCTAATCGGCTTGACATATTTGCTGTTACCGGCAAACTGGTCCAGGTTATGGACCAGCATGCATTATCTATTCCAGATCAACACGAAATGTTATGGAGATTATTTAATCATTTGGTTATTGTTGTAATTGTATTGAGTTGACATGATGCATCGCATCTTGAATTATTTGTAATTGATTTAATTGTAATATTCTTAGTGAGCCGACCTACACATTTCGTCCTAGGTTTTGGTATATATGTAAGATCTAATTTGTGAGATTAAGATATGGTATGTGACATGGTATGGTAAGGTTGTGATATTCGGTATATGCGAATATAAGAAGAGCTACTCACGCAGACATCATTTGAAGATTCAAGAAAGGTTTGAAGGAGATTATGAGAGCTTAACCAGTACTGAATCCAGCATTGAAGATTCCACTTTGAGCAGTACATTATCATTGGATTTAATCATCCAATTGTAGTCAGTGTGACTCCCATCTTGTGATTGAGTAGTGAGCTCTAGGTGGTTGGCCTTTCTGTGTGTGCAAACTCCATTTGTACACACATACTATCTGTAGTAGTATCATCTGATTGTGGGTAAGGTTTCCCACCGTGGTTTTTCCCCTTACAGGGATTCCACGTACAAATCCATGTGTTATGTGTTGTGCATGTTTTTTGTCTTTCTGTTTCATACATTATGTTTCACCGATATTAATATTAACTGTTAATCTGTTAACCGGCATTAAGTTTGGTTTACCGGTATTAAGTATCAAGTTTGATTAAGTTATATTTGGGTTGAAATTAATTAACAACTGATTCACCCCCCCTCTCAGTTGCCTCCGGGTCCTAACAGGTTGGTGGTTAGGTATGCCCCCTCGAGAGATGGGACAAAATTTCAAAAATTTGGGCAATCTCTCAAAAAAATTAAGAAAATTAGGCATTGTAGAATGGCAAGGGGTAGAGAATAATGGGAAGCCGATAAGTACCCTTAGGTCATGTGGGAGATACGATGCAAATGTAGTATTGTGGTGCATTTGATGGATGTTGTTCAATTGATCAATATTGTTTTGGACAATATGGTGCAATTGGTTGAATTGCCCCGGTTTTAGTCAAAGCATGATAGTTGATATTATTTTTCACTCGAACAAGATAAAGTCTAAGTAATTGAGTCAAATTGACATGTTGCGACTTAGACAATTGATGTAATTGCCTGATGAAGTCAAGGTATTTGAGTCAAATTACCCATTGAGACTTAGACAATTGATTTAATTGTCCGTGTTGATTGTGCTAGACTGGTTGACCAATTGACAGGTGGAATAAAATGGCTAACTAGAAGGTACGGAGGACCTGATACCCATTCATATGGAAGAGGATCAAAATAGAGTATCCATTGTCATGACTATGTATGAATGATATGTTGTGATATGAATTTATGGATGGATCAATTGCAACGGCGGGATATGTTCAGATAGAAAAATGGATGGGTCTTGTGCTTTTTATAGTGCTTTCTTTCATCATTAGGCTTATTTGGTACTAATCTTGACTGAGGTATCAGAAACCAAGGTTGAGTGTTCCACCTATAAACAAGCATTGCAGAAAAGGATAATTTCCCCTCCATTCTGGTTCATATACACATGGTCAAGGTACACACTGTAGTCAATAAGCCATAGTGATCATTTTTGCATAGGATCTCGTAGCTTAGTGAACTTCCCACGTAGACACCATTAGTACATGCCCCAAAACTTCATTGATTAAATCCATAGACAGAAAATAAAGAAAAAGATATCGGGAACCATCTTGGCCACTCTAATCACTTATGGATATCCCGGAGTGACATAGGAACCTGATATATAAAACAATAACCTAACCAAGTGCCTATCAGCCAAACAACATCTTCTTGTTAAAGATATATGTCACCATATCTTGTTTTGAAGGAAGGATGCATCCTTGTTAAGACAGTCTTGGGTATGTGTTGGACAGATGTTTTTTTGCTTGTTTGTTGACCTGATAGGGGGTCATTGTGAAGTAGCTCAAATGTTGTTTTTGTGTTTGGGTCGATGTCTATGTACAAGGAACAATGTTTTTGATTCATTTTGATGTTTTTCCAATGTTTTTGGCGTTTTTGAATTGTTTTGGATGTTTTTGATCTTTTGAGATTTTTTGAATGTTTTTCGTATTTTACGATATTTGATAAGCCTAATGCTTTGCAAAGTTTATGTATGAAACTTTATGAGATGCATGTTGTTGATTGTATCTGCCAGTGGTTCTCCTTTCGAATTTGCTAATTGATATGCCCCGAATGCGAAGATTGCAGTGATGACATATTGACCCAGCCAATTGGATTCAAATTTGCCTTGGTGTTCTTGAATTGGTTGATTGTGAGGATTCTCTCTAAGAACAAGATAACGTAACTTAAATGGGCAAGGTTTGACCCTATGATTATAGTTTATCCTCATGTGTTGTTGATGGGGTTTTAGGTGATTGTAGGCAACTTGTCTCTTTTCATCAAGATGTTCCAAGTCCTGAAGATGTGAGACCCGGTACTCTTCATCAGTAATCAAATTGCACAAGGAAACTCACAAAGATGGTAATTCAACCTCAATAGGAAATATAGCCTCTGCTCCATATACAAGTGAGTATGGGGTTGCACCTATAGGAATACTAGTTCAATATGCCAATAGTGCAGGATTCAAATGAATATGCCAATCATGATCAACATCATTGATTTTATTCTTGAGGATCCTCAATATGTTTTTGTTTGAGGCTTCTGCTTGACCATTACCTTGTGCGTAATATGGGGTGGAGAAACGGTGTTGGATATGAAACTTCTCACAAAGTTCACGAACATCTTGATTTTTGAAAGGAAACCCATTATCTATGATGATGGACATGGGTACACCATACAAACAGATGATGCAATAGAGGATGAATGAGGTGATCTTCTTGCTGGTGACTTGGGTAAGTGGAACGGCTTCGATCCACTTTGTGAAGTATTCTATGGCAGTAATAATGAATCTGTGACTGTTGGATGAAGCTGGATGGATTTTACCCACAAGGTCAAGTCCCCACTGACAAAAAGGCCATGGTGTTGTGATAGGTTGCAATTCTTGCACTGGGGCATGTATCAGATCTTCGTGAACTCGGCACTTCTTGAACTTTTTGATAAATTCGTAGGAGTATTTTTCCATAGAGGGCCAATAGTATCCTACCCACATGATATTTTTAGCCAGCGAAGGGCCACTTGAATGAGCTCCGCAGATACCTTCATGTACTTCTTCTAAAGTAGTGGTCACCTCACCTTGCTCTAGACATCGAAGGAGAGTACAATCAAGACGTCGTCGGTATAGGGTTTCAGCAATGATGGTGTATCAAGTGGATTGGCGTATGAAGGTTTTTCATTGGTTGTTTGATTTGTTAGGTGGAAGGATTTGATTGCGTAGGTAAGTGTAAAATTCTCCATACCATGGGGAATTGGGACCAATGAGCTGACATACCAACTCGGATTCTAGGATATCATAAGTGTGGATCCAAAGATGTTCAACTAAGAACTCATAGCATGTTGAAACATGTGGTGGGTCGACGAGAGAGGCTATTGTAGCCATTGCATCTTCATCTCAGTTCTGATCTCAAGGAATCTGCTTAAAAGTGATAGCTGTGAATAGTTCTTTGAATTTATCAACCATTTTCTTTTAAGGCATGATCTTATCATCCTTAGTTTAGTATTCATCATTGACATGTCCGATTACCAGATGTGAATCACCACAAACTTGTAGCTCTTTTAAGTTCCACTGCACGACCATGCGTAGTCCTATGATCAAGGGTTCATGTTCTACTATGTTGTTCATGCACGGGAATGTAAGCCGATATGAGTTTCGAATGCTATCACCTTGGGGTGTGATGAAGAGAATGCTAGCTCTTAAACCATGTCTAGTGTATGAGCCATCAAAATAAAACTACCATTGTCGTGCTGGAAGGACTGTGAAGATTTCCTCATCTGGAAAATTTGAGATGAGTGGACGGTCTCTGATGAGTGGTGCTTCGGCCAACTAATCTGCAATGACTTGCCCATTCATTGTTTTTTGGTCCACATACTCTATGTCAAATTCACTAAGGAGCATAACCCACTTTGCCAAACATCCTATTATTGTTGCTTTACTGAGTATATCCTGTAGTGCTTCAATTTGGTGGCTGCCAAAATTACTGCTAAACAAGCTCATTCAATAGGGGTATAATTGAGTTCATATCCTATCAGTGTTCTAGAAATGTAGTATATTGTACATTCTTTGCCTTCTGCATTATCTTGTGCAAGTAGGACGCCTAAGGCCGTAGTTGTAGTTGATATGTATAACAATAAGGGCCTGTCTGGAGATGGTGGCATTAGTAATGGTGGCATCATTAGGTAATCTTTTAGCTATTGGAATGCTTGCTGGCAAATCTCTTCCCATTTTAAACGAACATTCTTATGAAGAAAATGTGTGAAGGGGTGACATTTGTCAACCAGTTGTGCAATGAACCACTAGATTGATTGTAATCTTCCTTGTAATGTTCTTAACTGACTGATGTTCCTAGGAGGTGGCATTTCCATAATTGCTTTGACCTTTGTGGGATCAACCTCAATTCCTTTGTTTGAGACAATGTATCCTAGGATCTTCCCAGAGGTTACCCCAAAGACACACTTCTTTGGATTTCAGTGTACATTATATTGCTCCATTCTGTGTGAATATTTTGTCCAGTACAACGAGGTGACCATCTCTAGTTGATGATTTAGCTAGTAAATTGTCCACATAGTCTTCCATCAGTGTATGCATCATATTGTGGAAGATAGTAGTCATTTCCCTTTGATATGTGGCACCAACATTCTTGAGATAGAATGGCATTACATTCCAACAGTATATACCCCATGGGCATGTAAAAGCTATTTTATGTTGATCCTCTGGAGCAATCTTTATCTGGTTGTATCCTGAAAAGCCATCCATGAGTGATAGCATTGCATGTCCTGCTTTGAGGTCCATGATCATATAAATGTTTGGAAGAGGGAAGTCATCCTTAGGACATGCTTTCTTTAGATCTCTAAAATCTATATAGATACGGATGCCCCTAGTTGGTTTTGCCACTGGTAACGGGTTGGAGATCCATTCTGCATAGTCAACAGGTTTTATGAAACCCGCATCTAATAGCTTTTTGAGTTCATCTTTTACTAATAGTACGATATGAGGATGCATCTTTATAGGCTTTTGTTTAATTGGTTTGGCTCCTTCTT
Source organism: Cryptomeria japonica (assembly GCF_030272615.1). NCBI lineage: Eukaryota > Viridiplantae > Streptophyta > Pinopsida > Cupressales > Cupressaceae > Cryptomeria > Cryptomeria japonica. The sequence goes on along the minus strand of NC_081407.1, from coordinate 3,046,368 downwards.
CTATTGTTAAGTGATGCATTACTAGTTCTGGATCAAGTCCTGGAATGTATGTATAAGACCACACAAAATTGATTTGTCTATTGTGAAAGAACTCTATAAAATCAAGATCTTTTGTTGGAGTTAGTGATCCTACTAGTTGTACAGTATGTGTGGATTTTCTGGTGCCCCCAAATTGACTTCCTTTCTTTCTTCTATGAGAATAGAGGATCTCTCCTAATTAGTGCTAAAGGGGAGAATGTCAAATCGTCCATCCTTAGGCGCCTCGGACAATTTTTCACCATTGGATATGTCCTTTGTTTTTACTCTTTTTGTTTCCATAAGTGCCATAGTGTGGTTTTCACTTAAGGATCCTATTTTGATTGTAATAATTTTGCGATTGAAAGGTTTGGCATTCTCTCCAAACTAAGTCATGCTATTAAGCTCAATAGCATACCCAACTTTGTGATCCCAGCTTGATATGTCATCCCATAATTCAATAGTCTATGATCATCTCATCATTTTGGAAGGTGTCAAGGTATGGAGGATCTTGTTGATTCCACTCAATGCGTTCAGGCTGAATAATTGGCATTGCTTCATCGATTAGGTTAAGTTCATAGGATGTGTCAATTATGGTAAGTATGGAGGAACCAAGGTCATCATCAGTATTATCCTCTTCGTAATCAGGCCTGGGAGGTGACCTATCTGTTGTTGAAGTATCCTCATCAACTAGGTCCCAAAAGGTTTTAATGAATGCATCTCCTTCATCTTTCTTAACCTCAAAAGTGTCCTCATTAGATGATTGTGAAAATGAAGAATCCCACTTGTATTCATGTGAATCCGTCTCGGAATCACTTAGTAGAACTATGTCACTATATGCTATAGGGATGTCTGTTGATGTGAAATGTTTGTCGATAGTTGTTGTAAGGGTATTATCTGATGGGTTTTTTGATGTTTCTTGGGTGTCCGAAGTAGACAAGTGTTTTATCCCAGGAGTGATAGTTTGGCGGGCAACATAACTCCTTTGCTTACTTGCTGTAAATTGAGAAGTGTTTTCATAACTTGAAAATTTAGACCTAGTAGGTTGATTTGCAATAGACATTGTCCTTCTTCTAGAAGGAATGATCTTAGAAGTGGTCCTCATATGTTTTCTTGGAATCCCTCTTGTTGCAATGGCTCTTCTACACCTTTCTTGTGGAATCCCAATGCACTATGGCCATCATAGCCCATCTTTTGCATTAGGGTAAAATATTTACCATACCTCTCTGTCGAGATCCTAACCTGTTGTCTAGCTATGTTGTAAGGGTCTTTGTAGATCTATTCTACCAAATCTTCATCAATAGTTTCCTATTCCTGTGATCTGCCTAGGATGAAGCCATCAAGTGTAGTAGTATGGACAGAAACAAGTGGTTTGAGTGACTTTTTTGGTTTTCCATAAGTCTTAGGTGAGAGGGGTAGTTGGCCAACATAGAAAAAATGACTAATATTATACTCTCATGGGCCTTCATCTTGTACTTTTATTTTCAGCTTTTCTTGTTTGGGTGTAGGGATCAGGGGACTGGTGAGGTTTTTTGGGTGAATGTAAGATGATGAGGCAGTGGCTTCTCTATTGCTAGGGACTATGATATCAAGTTGATGCCTTATATTGTTGCAAAAAGTGAATGGGTTGGCATCACCAAGTATAGTAATCTCTACTCTGTTCTATGGAAACTTGATGCATTGATAGTAAGTAGAGGGTACTTCTTGCATGGCATGAATCCATGGTCTACCTAATAGATGATTGTATGAAAGAGGGAGGTCGAAGACTTGACAAACCATATTCTTCACCATGGGTCCTACCTTAACTAGAAGAGTAACACACCCTTTAGAGGAGTATTTTGCATCATCATAGGCCATGATGGTGATCTGCTTTCTGGTATCTACTGCATCTTTTGCATATCCCATGGTTGTGATTAATTGTAATGTACAAATGTTAAGGCTAACTCCATTGTCAATCAAGACTCGCTTAATTCTGTGTTTATGTATGAATCCCTCAATGTGGAGAGGGGCGTTATGTGGTTGTTGAAAGGATACGCCATCATTCTCTACAAAAGTGAGACATGGTGATGATTTGAGACTACCAACCATGGCTTGAAATTGATTTGTATTGAGGTCGGGTGGAACTGGTGCTTCTTGGAGAGCTTCATCTAATATGGTTTTATATGAGGGTGATCTATGCAAAAGCTCTAGTATGAAGATACGTGCTGGTATCTTATCTAATTGGTCCACAAGGTTATAATGTTTGGGCATGTATGTCACTCTTGATGGTGTGCCTGGTAATACAAGCTTCCTATGGTGGGTAACAACATTGCATGCGAGATCTTTTCCTTTGATGGTAATGGTAGCAACTTGTTCATTGGCATCACAAATATTATTGACAATATACGTATATGTTGCACATGTATAGTCTGTCGTGTTATCCTGGTTCTTACCTTGATGGGATGGACCTCCTTTCTCATATGATGGGAGTAGATTCTTGAACATGGTGTGATCTATGGTAGAAGTTTTTGCATTGTGACCATCAACTTCTATATCACATCGATCAACGAGGTCTTGAACAATTTCCTTTAGTTGATGGCAATTATTTGTCTTATGACCCTTTCCTTTGTGAAATTCACAATACTCATTATCCCTCCACCATGGAGGTTTAACTTTAGGCTCATAATCTAACGTTCTAGGCAACGTGATAAGATTGGAAGATAGAAGTTATCGTAATACCACTTCAAGAGGTTCTCCCAAGGGTGTATATGCTCGAATGGGTTTGTAGCTACAATACCTTTTTTTAGGTGCCTCTTGTTGTGTGTTGGAAGATTGATTGTTTTGATTGTTTGGGGGATGACCTTGATGATATTGTGGTTGTTACAACTATCTATTTTTCTCACAATTTTGACTATGGGTCGAGCGATTTTGATAGTTTGTGCATCCACAACACCATCGTTAACAATGTTTTTGTTCTTAGCCCAAAAATTTGGTTTGTCACTATTCTAGGTTGGTCTTGGACCCTCTTTGTTGTCATTGTATATTTTGACAAGTCCCTTTTTGATAAGGGCTTTCTCTATTTTAAGTCCTTGAGCTATGACATCTTTGAAATTGTCAGAACATTTTATGTCTAAGTAAAATTCCATGTCCACATTTAAGTTTGAAATAAAAATTTTAACTGCTTGCTCTTCATAAATGGGAAAGGAACATCCACTAGAAAGGTGTCTGCATCTTTGTAAGAATGTTGAGAATAACTCACCATTCTTTTGTTTTGTATTGCATAGATCAGCCATGGAGACATCTCGTTCTATGTTATGTGCATGATGAGTGATAAATTTTTGTACGAGGTCCTCAAAGGTCCTAATCCCACCACGAAAGCGTGAGAACCATTGCATGCCTAAGCCTCCCAAACTTTGGGGAAGGAGGCACATTAAATATTTGTCCTCATATGCAACCTCTAAAAAGGTAGAGAAAACTTCTCACATATGATCTCCAGGGTCTCCCTTTCCTTTGTATTTATCAAACTTTGGGGCTTCGAAGGTGCGTGGGAAAGGAGGCATGTATATGTTTCTATCAAATGGATATGTAAAGATATCTTCGAGAGCATATTGCTTTTGTGTCCTTCTTGACTGCACTTGTTGGGTGAGGTCTTGCATCTATTGTCTTAACAAATCCATTTCTATAAGATGAGGGGGGATGTTGCCATGTTGATAGTTATCATCATAGTTATGTGTATTTCTTGCCCCCCTATCACCTTGATTTTGTTCTTGTTGATGGCTATGTTGGGATTGTTCTAGTATATCCTTAAGTTGTGATATGCCAAAGTCAGCGAGAATTTTGGCTACTTCTTGAGCAAGTTTTAGAAAATGGGCATCAACACTTCCCTTGAGAACTTCTTCAAAAAGTCTATTAAATTTGGGGTTGCTAAGTGTGTCTTCTATTTGTGCTTGTGTAGGGGTATCTAGGTCTCCTCTTCTGGAAAATATGTTAACGTTCTCTTCTTCTTCTTCCCATATTTGATTTTAATTTTGTCGATGACTTTGAGACCTAGTCCTAGCCATGTCTGAAGCACGCATTTGTGGGTGAAAAAGTGTGTGGTTGATCCTTTGATAGGTCCAAAATTTGTTTGGGTAAGATGTGATGAGGATGTTTTGAAACGTGTATGGATGAGGGATCTCCTGTTACCAAAGGTTGTATATCAACAAAGTTTCTTTTTGAGATTGTTCTCTTAGTTTCAAATAATTGTTATATGAGGTGTAACGAGGTTTTTTGTTTTACAAAGAACAAACCTCCTAGCTATGAGAGGATGCACTCAAAAGCTAGTTTTAAACCATCTAGATGTTTAGTAATGCCTCTTAGGATGATTGATCCTAGATGTAGAGACATACTAGAAACTATGTTTTGTTGGTATGATAAGCAATATCCGAAACAACTAAGGACAAGGCCTCTTTGTGTGGAGAGTTGAATGGATATTTGATGTTTGGATTGTGAACTTTGAAATGGATGTGAACCTTGGAATTTCTTCTAAGGGAGTATGAATTTGGAGAAGATGTATGTGGAAATAAGATAATAAAGTAGATGTGAGGTGGAAATGAATATATATATATATATATATATATATTGAAATGATTTGAATTTGATGAATGAAGAGGAAATGACTATATGAAAGATGGGTGAATTTGAAGATAACATGAGAAGATGAAATATGGAAGTTTTTAGAAAATGACCTATGAAAGATGTGTGAGTATGATTTGAAAATGTAGTATGGTTTGAAAAATGGACAAAGATGAAAGATATGTGAATGAGAAATATTTTTTGGAAATGATGTGTGAATAAGAAATACGATTTGAAAATGAAGAGTGAAGATGTGGAAATGATTTATGAGAAAATGGAGAAAAAAAATTAAAATGGAGAATTATTTAATTTGGAGGAATTTGATGAGTGATGTGGAAATGAATTAAGAAATGTTTGGATGAAGAGGAAATTTGGAGAATGTGAGAATTTAGAAATGTGAGTTGAAAATGAAGTATGTTTTCAAATTGATTTATGGAGAATGTTTGGAAAATGAAATATGGAAGATGTGTTCATTTAGAAATGTGAATTTGAAATGACTAGTGAGTTTTGGGATGAATTTAATTGGGAAGAATTTGATGATTTGGAAAATGATTTATGGAAATGATGAGATGTGGATGATATTGATGAATACTGAGAGGGGGGGGGGAGTGAATTAGTATTCCCAAACACTTAACCATACTCTTAAGAAATTTTACTCCAGACCGGTATAGTAGTTTAAACAACAAACTAGTTAAAACACATATAAGCCAAATAGAAAATAAAGCATTCACCCGCAAAAGAACAATTGCAATAACACAAGATATTTTGATGTGGAAACCTAAATGGGAAAAACCACGGTGATTAAAACTCACAAGTCAACTATCTACAAAATAGTAACCAAACCGATTAAGGCCTTAAAATGTTCTTCACCAGAATAGATCCTATTAGGAAACCAGAAGCCTGTTAGGAGATAAGTCCTGTTAAAGACTACCGTGTTAAAGGATTTCATATCCACAACTGTGAACCACCTTGTTAGAGGATTTACGATAGGCTTGACTGGGCCTACCCAGTTAAGGGTTTCAGACTTGTCGAAGAGATTAGTAATCAACAAGTGAATGATCTAGAAAGTAGCACATAATGCTTGATTAGATCCTTGACTTCTCTCTGTTAATGCATTACAGCATTACTTCAGTCTTATATCCTTTGCATGTTCAATTTCTATCGCACGATGCTTCTATAACAACTTCAAACTTCAACACACATACACATACACATTAAAACCCTAGACATGATGTCCTTAAATAGGAAGTTGATTTCATGTCGGTCTAATGAGATTGGATTACAATTTCCTAGGTTCAAAGCATCTAGACACATTTGGTAACACGATACAGAAACACCGTCAAAGTGTTAGTGGATAATAACTAATCACACTTTACAAGTTTACTAGTTGAATCACCACATCAGTGTCGGTGGATGATAACTCATCACACTTTACAATTTTACTGGTTTAACACAGTATATCGATTACCGGTTAACAAACAAAGATTGGTAAACTAGAACATAGTGTTCTGATAAAAAATATTAACTGCCGCTAGGGGTCCTCGTTCTGCTTGAGGTCTTCATACTTCTTGATGTCTTCATATCGCTTGAGGTCTTCGATCATGCTTTGACCGGTAAGCATCTTCAGCAAAACATCAATAGTCTTCTACAAATAAACACTATACATACAATGTCATATAATATCGATGTGAACAATACAACACATATTACCGGTGGAGAATAAATCACACATAAAATAAGTGTGTGTCCATCAATGACAATCACAACTTAAACATCATCAAAATACCAACAATCTCCTCCTATGGTATTGATGGCAACACTTAGGAAAATTTTGACATCTAAGTGCTTACAAAACAAAAACAGATATCATAATCAAAATTACTCCCCCTAAGCATATACACTACTCCCTTTGCAAAAATTATAAGCATGTGCAAATTCAATGCTACTCTCCATAAAATTTTCATGACAGAATACTACTCCCCCTTTAACAACAATGAAAAAGTAAAACATGCCTTAGAAATTGACCAAAAACATATTAAATAATCATGAAAACATAGTATATGTATATGACAATAAGGAATAAATCTTCTCAAAAATAAATTTAAAGTCTTTCAAAAATTATTTCATCTCGATAGACTAGGTATCTAGGAGTGAGGCCGCAATTTCACTCTGTGTCTTCATCTGAAAGGCTAGCTCCTCCATGGATTCCATAGTACTCATCCCCTGAGTAACAATGATAGCTTCCATGTTTAGAAAGCACTTCTAAAGAATCTGCAACTTCAGTAGCAACAACACCTGTAACTCCTGCAGACCATGATTCCACTTGTAGATCTCGGAGTCAATTCTGGCTATCTGTTGACTGAAAGTCTTTATTGTCTACCCATACACAATGAAGGAATCATAAGGAACTTTCAAAGGATTATGAAGAATATTAGAAGGAAAGTCCTTGATGATCTAAAAGATTATTTTGATGACCTTAGCGATATTGAAAAGGAAGAGGTAGAGCTAGAGGTCATTGAATATTTGTGTTATAATGATCGGTCACCAACCGATATTAAGTCTATTGTTTCTAATTATTTATATGATTATTTGGATAATAAATGGCGCATTGTCATTGAAAAGGAGCAAGAAATTAGCAAGCAAATGTTTGCTCAATATTTTCCAAATTCCTCTAATTCTGAATTATTTGAGCTTCTTAATCGGTACAAAGGCATCTTCTTCATGCGAAAGAGAAGACTTTAGTTACTTGGAGGTAAAATCTCTGAGGTGGAAAAAGACACCCATCTATAGGCTAAATCAGCTGTCAAGATGCATAAGGTATCCAAAGAAAATCGACAGGCTGAACAAGAGCCTGACCTATCTACATCTAAACCAGATGAAACCTTCAACAGTCATGGTGAAAGAATAGTAGAACAAAATAACCCTATTGATACAGATGCATTAGATGTTGAAGGTTCTAAACCAGAGGAAATTTATAAGGAGAAAGACAATAAGGAGACAATTGAAAAAGAGAGAGCAGAGAAGGAGAAAATAGAGAAAGAGAAAGCTGACAAAGAGAAAGCGGAAAAAGAGAAAGCTGACAAAGAGAAAATGGAGAAAGAGAAAGCGGAAAAGGAAAAACTTGAGAAAGAAAAAATGGAGAAGGAGAAGGTGAAAGTAGAGCAGGAGAAGAGGAGACTAGAGGAGCTCAAATAAAAACAAGGAGGATAGACTCCCAAGGCAACCAGAGAGAAAGATCAAACTAAACAGGTTGATCCCACCAGTCGCAGTGACCAGACTCTTGCCTATTTCCCCAGGTCAGAAGATGAAAATGAGCTACTCCAAAGCATTCAACTGGATCAAGAATGATTGGAGGAGTTGAGGAAGAAGAAAGAAAAGGTTGTTATTCAATTTTTTGTTAATACTCTCTCAAGCTTAGTCCCCGATTCCACTCTTCCTAGTACCGATCCTTCAATGGCCCAGCTAAAACTACTTTGCACTATAGTAGGTGATCAAGTGCAATCTTTAGAAGATATTGCCCTGGTTTCTATAGAAAAGAAGCATGAAAAAGCCCTGATACCATTCGATGAATACTAAGGGGGGGTGAATTAGTATGCCCAAACACTTGACCAAACTCTTAAGCAATTTTATTGCAGACCGGTATAGTAGTTTAAACAACAAACCAGTTAAAACACAGATAAGCCAAATAGAAAATAAAGCATTCACCCACAGAAGCACAATCACCATAACACAAGATATTTTGACGTGGAAACCCAAATGGGAAAAGCCATGGTGATTAAAACAAGTCAACTATCTATAGAATAGTAACCAGACCGGTTAAGGCCTTACAACGTTCTTCACCAGAATAGATCCTGTTAGGAATCCAGACCTCTGTTAGGAGATAAGTCCTATTAAAGACTACCCTGTTAAAGGATTTCAGATCCACAACTGTGAACCACCTTGTTAAAGGATTTACAATAGGCTTGACTAGGCCTACCCGGTTAAGGGTTTCAAACTTGTCGAAGAGATTGGTAATCAACAAGTAAATGATCTAGAAAGTAGCACAAAATGCTTGATTAGATCCTTGACTGCTCTTTGTTAATGCATTGCAGCATTACTTCAGTCTTCTATCTTTTGCATGTTCAATTTCTATTGCACGATGCTTCTATAACAACTTCGCACTTCAACACACACACACATACACATTAAAACCCTATACATGATGTCATTAAATAGGAAGCTGATTTCATGTCGGTCCAATGAGATTGGATTACAATTTCCTAGGTTCAAAGCATCTAGACACATTTGGTAACATGACACAGAAACACCGTCAAAGTGTTGGTGGATGATAACTCATCACACTTTACAAGTTTACCAGTTGAATCACCGCATCGATATCGGTGGATGATAACTCATCACACTTTATAATTTTACCAGTTTAACACAGTATACCGATTACTGGTTAACAAACAAAGACTAGTAAACTGGAACATGGTGTTCTGATCAAAAAGATTAACTATCTCTAGGGGTCCCCATTCCGCTTGAGGTCTTCATACCGCTTGATGTCTTTATATTGCTTGAGGTCTTCGGTCATGCTTTGATCAATAAGCATCTTCTGCAAAACATCGATAGTCTTCTACAAACAAAGACTATACATACAATGGCATATAATATCGGTGTGAACAATACAACACATATTACCGGTGGAGAATAAATCATACATAAAATAATTGTGTGTCCATCAATGACAATCACAACTTAAACATCATTAAAATACCAATAGATATGTGTAAAAATAATGATAAAGATATATAAGATGAAATATGGAAGGTTTGGTGAATTGAGAAAATGATTTTAAAAGATGAAGTATGGAAGATGTGCGAATTTAGAAATGTGAATTTGAAATGATTTATGGAAAGGATGAGATGAAAAAGATATGGAAGATATGATTTTGGAGGATGAAATATGGAAGATGTAAACTTTGAATCTTTAATAGGTGATTGCAGGTTGGGGAATGTATGATGGATGAATGTGTTGATCATGATTGTGTCTATATGATAAATCTCTTCTTTGAAAGAAAGCTTGTGATGCGAGTGGTACTAATTCAAATTCATCAGTAAAACCATGACTAAAATTGTGATATCGATGGATGAAGGTGCGGTGTTTTAACAACTTACAATTTTTGTACAAGAAACTTCTCCTCTTTTGGATTTTCTTTTCACTTTGCTTCTTTTTGGTTTTTCGATAAATTGACTTCTTGGAATATTTGAGAGATTTCCAAACATGAAGCATTGATGGCTCTTTCAAGAATGTTTTCTTTTGTTTATTTTAGATCGTTGTGGGGGTGTAACTTGTTCCAAATGTTTGATTCCTTTGACAACAAGAACACAAGCACATATTTGTGCCTTTTTTTAAAATGGCACAAAAGATGTGGGTCTAAATCAACCCATTCATGAACTTTTTGACCCTGATAATGCATGTATGTTCATAGGCCTAAAGTCGGCCCAAATTTCCACTGGTATAAAACAAGACGAAGACGACTCCAACAATTTTTATCCCTAAGGTAATAGCCAGTTGCGATATTTTCAGCCCACGGCTTGATATTTCTTCAACTATGGCACTACATACCTTATATATCCTGTCATGGCAGGTAAGGATGTGATGTACTAAGTCTTGTGTGAGCATAATAGATAGGTGGTCCCTATGATTGGGGAGTCACCACTTTCATCAAGCTACAAGTAGCTTTTCAAAAAGCCTTGTTTATACTCAAGGAAATATGTATGGTGAGTATCTTGGGAGCAAAACCTTCTATGCTCTTGCACTGAACTTTTCACAAATATCCTCAATCAATAGAACAAGTGGGATTCTAAAATAAGAGGTGTCTACTAATGTTCGATGTCTTTAGATGTAAGTTCATTCTGCAGTGACTCACTTACGAGCCTAGTAACTCACGATGGGGCCCATATGTCCTTTCAGCAAGTTACAATGTAGGAACAGATACACCTAAGGCTACAACTTTAGCTCTCACCTGATTTTTATAGCGGCTCGAAGGATTTACTGGTCAAGGTCATCCCAAGGGTGATGTGTCCCTTGGAAGGCCTCTCTTAAAAATAGAAAATTTTGAGTGTTACTAACACATTTCTCTTGCACCTAAGACCATGAGAGCCAAGGGAGAGGATAGTGTGTGTTAGAATTGGGACCACTCTACAAATTTGCACAGGCGTGCCAAACACAAAAGACACTTGCTCTTTTTAATTCATCATCGCAATGTGATCTATTTGCTACTTGGAGATGTTGCTCCAACAACCATGGTGTTCTTTTTAGCAAAGATAGCAAAATGAAGTGTTCGTTTTATCCATGATAGCAATGTGATTGTTCATTTTAAACCAAGATAGCATTGTGATTGTTCATTTTAACCCATATTGTAAAATGTGAATGACTATCCTAGGATTGATCAATTTTCCCAATTAGAATGTGTTAAGAAAAAAATTGCAAATTTGACACTTTCGACACCTGCAACAATGTGTTAGAAAGACGCTCCTTGATGTCTTGCACAAGATGTAAGCCCAAGATTAGTTTCCAAAGTCAAAAGTAGATTCAAATAATCAAAACTTTAATTGAACCAACTAATCTAACCAAACCAAAATCACACTTAACTAACAAACAAGATTTAAATCTAAATTAACAAACTAATTTAAATCTAATCTAAAACTCAAATTAAAAACTAATTTAAAATTTAAATTAAAGACTAATTAAAAAAACTCCTAATTTAAATACTTCCTTTAAAAACTAAACTTTTTAAAATAAAATAAAAAGACTAATTTTTTATTTTTTTTAAAGAAACATTTAAAAACTAACTTGAAAAGATAAATCTAAAAAAAGAAACATTTTCTTCAAACGCTAATTCTTGAAAAGAAACCTTTTAAACCACTACTTAAAAAAAAGCTAATATTTGAAAAAAAGAAAACTATTATGAAGGAAAAGGCCTTACCCATGTAGCCCCCACACGGGCTTTAAAACAAGTTTTTGTTTTTTTAAGAACAAACTAAGTAGTGGGAGCTTGGTAGTAAGTTTAATGGACAACCATCGAAGCATAAATGGATAGCACAACATTGTCCCTAGTGAACATGCAAACAAAATGTGGAGGGGCAGAGATTGTTTTTTCTTTGTTTGATAGAATGTGAATATGAACCTCACCTTGCACTCTGTATTTTCACGCAAAGGATGCAGAGATAATGCAAATAAAAGACATCTTAAAGGCAAGCAATTTGTAAAGTGTCAGAAGCATTCTCTAAAATAATAATAATAATAGCTTGTAGCTCAATATCACAATGATGAAGTAGAATCCGTACAATCATCTTAACGAACTCTGAACATCTGCAAAAAGGTTAGTGCAATCTAAAATATGGGATTCATGTCAGGTTCACCAAACGATGCAATAAAAATGGGGATTAGTGGAAAACCAATATGAGATCATTTAAATAACATGTTCAACTATAGACACAATGAACTCAAACCCTTTCAAAATATATCAAGAAAGATTAGTAAACAAGAAGCTAACTAGGAAATGAACAAAACAAAATGAACTTCCTCATAATGTTCCCTATGCCATGGTTCTTCCTTCTCCTCCTCTCCAATATCTTGCTTCTATTTGATGTATGCCCTCAGTTTGAACACTTAGCACAAAAGGGATGTCAAATGGAGGATGTGAGATGTCTAATTGTGTCAAGTTTTGAATAAAGATGCAAATGAAGCATTAGAGGTTAAATAGCAATTCCAATAAGTGGAAGAGCTAAAACCAAATACACTGGCTTCCTACAAATCACTCAAATTCTAAATAATGATGATAATGCACCTATAGTGACAATGCTCACAATGCTTCCTCCTTTGCTTGAGGAATGAGGTTCTATTTATAGGCAAAATGCTGAATTGGATGGCTGAGATTGAGCAATCTCAACAAGAGCTGGGATTAAAAGTTATCAATCTATGTGAGGGATTCAATCCAATCCCAAGTTGACAAATCTCACCTTGACAGGGCTTGAGAGGAGATGGTGGTTACCTTGGGAGGTAAGGTTATGGTTGGGTTAGTGGATAACCAATGGATAAAGCCTTTACCCAAGAGGTAAACTCTTGTGCATGGGTTAATAGGATAACTAGGGTCAAAGCCATGAGTGCTTGATGAGACCCTTGGGTTAGATGAGGGTTGAGTTAGAGATAAAGTCTCTAATCATGAGGTAAGGTTGAGTTAACCATCAATGGCTGATAGGACTTTGGAGGACAAATTTGTAAGAGTCCTCCCAAATTTGGGTCACTCAACAAGTTAACTTGTTGAAGAAATGATGCCTTTAATGCATTTAGAAGACTTTCTTCCAAACTTGAGAAGTGACCTCCTCAAATTTAGGGAAATGATATGATTAGGAGAGGCAAGTGGAAGATGTAGGAAAATGCAAGTGGGAGGGTTTTAGAGATTTAAATAAATATTTATTTATTTAAATATGAGAGGGGATTTTAGGGATTTAAATAAATGTTGATTTATTTAAATGTGAGAGAGAGGTTTTTAGGGATTTAAATAAATGTTGATTTATTTAAATGTGGAGAGAGAGGTTTTTAGGGATTTAAATAAACGATGCTTTATTTAAATGTGGAGAGGAGTTAATTAAACAAATGTGCTTTATTTATTTAATTAATTGTCAGAACATGGTTTAATAAATTAAATTAAATAAATTAAATAATTTATTTAATTAATAGAAGAATATAGTTATGATGAATTAATTAAATATTAATTTAATTTTTGTTGATCGATGGTTAAATAATCAAATAAATACTAAGTATTCATTTAATTAAGTGTACAGATTTAGGTGTCTACGTCAACATTTCCCAAAACTTCAATGAAACCAAAAACATGAATTTGTTGAGTAATAACATCAAGGCACTCTTGAGCACTTCTTTTCCTTCAAAAAATATTTCCAAAACACAACCTATTCCATTTTTTGAGTTGGTATTTCACAAACTGCAACTTCTTTTAAAAAGTATACATATCTATACCATAGGCATGGCCCCCATCATGCCACCACTGAGCCATGAGATCATGGAGAAAACCTCACAGAGCCACATGAGTTGGATCTTAACATGAGGATTCTTTTGACCACAAACAAACCCACCAGAAAACTTGATTGGCCAATGATCTGAACCCTGCCAGCCCAAGATCTCTAAGGTAGATAGCACCCTATTCCCTACCCAAAAACAGGAGACCAAAAATATGACTAATCTCTCAGAAATAGCATCCTCACTACACTATTGATTAGTCCAAGTAAAGATATAATTAGATGTCTTGACATCAACTAAGCCCAAAAAATCCACATTATCCTAAAATAGAACAAATGGAGAACCCAATCTAGCCAACCCCCCCTCTTCTCAACTAAGCTTAGGAAAAAGTTAAAGTCACTAGCAAGAACCTAAGGGAGGCGAGGAGCAAAAGATTGAGCATGTCTGAGATGAGACCACGACTAGGCTTTACCCCAATATCAATGGGAGCATAGACATGAGTGACCAGAAAATTTTTACTAGACTCCAAAACTAGAGGCAACCAAGGTATGAGCAGACTTACAAGAGAGCCACCAAAGAGGAGTAACCTTCTATGGATCCTAGAAGAGAGCTAATCAGCCTGAACAACCTAAGGAATCAATACATTGACATTGACCATAATACCACATAGTCATAGTGCTAAAGTGTTAGATTACAAAAAAGCTTAGTTTCTCGAATACAAAAAATATTTGGAGAATGATCACCCACCAAATCTCAAACAACTTTTTGACAGCAGGGGCTATTCAACCCTCGCACAGTCCAAGAAAGAATAATCATTTAAGGGAATGTGAAAAATGGGAATCTAAAATCTTCACCAACCCAGACTCGACTAACAAATACCCAATTGAATGAAGCTTCTCCTAATTAGTTT